>NC_046369.1:31196013-31444829 GCF_011125445.2 Fundulus heteroclitus | reverse complement strand
TTTGCGGCGTCGGGCTCGACTTGAAACGTCCCGTATGTCAGCGTGAACTGATTACACAAACAGCAGCTGTCCTTTGTTGGAGCAGATGGCCCAGACCATGAACGTAACTGGCGACTGTTGTGGTTTTATCACCACATGAGTCTTGAGGCGTGTGGCGAGCTGTTGTCAACTTTACGTAAGTGAGAGCGCTTTTTTTTTTTTTTTTTGATGAGGTGTGCTGAGATGAAACACTCCTCTGTGTCCTGTGGTGCCCCTCTCCTGAAAAATAGAAGCTCTGCGGACAAATGATCTGTGTCTGGTTTTATTGAGTTGTACGGTCATTGATGGACATGACAACAAACATGGATGCACCACAGACTGTTGCTTAGGGGACTGTGCCATGTTATAAAAAATGCAGATGCTTTCTCATGATGGAAAAATTAGTACATTTCTCTCTTTTTTTTTTCCAACTAGATTTTAGCTTGGAGCATGTTAGATCTGTGGCTGGTTTAGAAACTTGCCGTCTGTTCAAGTTATTCTGTTTTAGAAGCACAGAGTGAGTGACATTTTTCTTACTGAAGATAAGACAACCCATCAGTTTTTGGTTCCTTAATCAATACCTTGTGAGGATTCATACTCCTTGAACTTTTATCATGTTTTATTACATTACACACCCAAACTTTATTGTATTTCCTTAGTAGTTCATGTTCCTGTCCTACATTGTTTTCAGTTGTTTTCCCAAACATAATTTCCTAAGAGTGTGTACGTTTCTCTCTGACTGCCATGCCTTGTTGCAGAAACACTCAGCTTAGACAGATGGGAGGAAGAGCATCTGTGAGAACACTTTTCAAGTCTTGCCACACGTTCTTATTTGCATTTAGGTCTGGACGTTACCTGGCCATTCTTTCATGCAGACATGCAGTGATCTACATTTTTTCTATTGTAGATTTCGTTGTACAGGACTGTCTCAGAAAATTAGAATATTGTGATAAAGTTCTTTTTTTCTGTAATGCAATTAAAAAACATGAAATGTCATACATTCTGGATTCATTACAAATCAACTGAAATATTGCAAGCCTTTTATTGTTTTAATATCGCTGATTATGGCTTACAGCTTAAGAAACCCAAATATCCTATCTCAAAATATTAGAATATCGTGAAAAAGTATACTAGTAGGCTATTCAACTAATCACTTGAATCGTCTAATTAACTGGAACACTGCAGGGTTTCCTGAGCCTTGAAAAACACTCAGCTTGGTTCAGTAAACTAAATCACAAGTATGGTAGTGGTTAAGAGACGACATCAGATTCTCCCAGTAACTGGTGTACTGACCATGGCATTACTGTCCTTGATTGGCCTGCCAATTCCCCTGACCTGAACCCCATAGAGAATTTGTGGGGTATTGTGAAGAAGAAGCTGAAAGACACCAGAGCCAACAATGCAAATGAGCTAAAGGCCCGCTATTGAATCATCCTGGGCATCCATAACACCTCAGCAATGCCACCGGCTGATTGCCTCCATGCCACGCCGCATTGATGCAGTAATCTGTGCAAAAGGATTCCCAACCAAGTACTGAGTGCATTAATGGACATTTTCAAATGTTGATTTTGTTTTGCTGTTATAATATTCTAATATTTTGAGATAGGATTTTCCGAGTTTTTCTTCAGCTGTACGCCATAATCAGCGATATTCAGTTGATTTGTAATGAATCCAGAAGTTATGACATTTCATGTTTTTTAATTGGCATTACAGAAAATAAAGAAATTTATCACAATATTCTAATTTTCTGAGACAGGCCTGTATGTGTACAGTCATTGCATTGCCATAAGGTGAACCTCTGGCCCTCGTTTCGGCCCTCCTCCAGACCTGCCCTAAATTTAGCTTCATCCACAAACTTGTCCTTGCTGAAGAAAACCATCCCTATAGACTGATGCTTCCACCACCATGTCTTGCTGGAGCTCAGGGGAATGCAAAGTGTCCACTGTAACATATTGGATTTTGCATGTAGGCCAAAAAAGTTCACTTTTAGCCTCAATCTGACCACAATCACATTCGTCCATGTCTCCTGTGTCAACTGTATCTATGCTAAGATTAAAGCATGCACACGTGAGCTCCATCTATACCAAAAACGTGGACAAACTGAAGGAGTATGAAGGGGGGATAATGTGAATAATGTGAACTGGACGATCACTCAACATATCAATGCTTTTTGAAAAGTTAATCAGCATCTGTGTAAAATCCTCTCTTAATGAAACTAGACCTCAGACTTTTAGAGAAAATGTGCTCTGACCCAATGACATGACACACAGACAACGCACGTGCAGCACGCTCATCTGCATTGCACTGCAAGTACAAGCCTATTGGTGGTGGCCTTTAGATACGAATCTCTGTAATCTCAGCTCTTCTTATCATGCTGCTACGATAGACATGACACCCTAATCCCACACTACAGTAAAAGACAATCCTTTACATTCTATATTTGTAATGCAGCAGACCTCAAAGTTCTCCTATCAAGTCCCGAGCACCCCCTGAGCGTCTTTCCTGTGACCAGAACTTGTAGAAAATGGAGCCGCTGCTTTGTTCTGTGCCGCTGGGCATTGCTGAGGGCACAGCGGTCCCATCTGACTTTTCAATCATCTTGCCAGCGTATTTGCCGTCCCTGCTTTGTTCAACCTGGCTGTAGAAAATAACAGGAGTTCAGAACATTTTTGACATTAAAAAAAAAACAAAAAAAACAATGCGCTTTGAAGGTCAAACCACTCAGCTTCTTCAAATCAATGCATGTGTCTTTGTGTGTCTCTGCGTGTGTGAATGTGAGTGTGTGTGACCCTGAAAGGATTCTAGGGTAGCAATTGAGTCCTCAAACTTGAGCTGCTCTGCATTTGAAAGGCGACTTGCTGTTCTGGTCAGTTACAGATCTTCCTCTCTGTAAGGGCTTTAAGACGGCCTCCTCCTACTCCCTCTCTATCTCGCCACATGCTCTTTCTCCCCCTCCGCCTTCCTCTTCACTTTCTTTCCCTCGATCTGCGCTTCAAAGTGCGTCACAGATCCGGCTGTTTATTCCAGCCTTCATCCAGGCCTCTCCTCCTCCTGAGCATTCACTTTCATTTGCCACAGCAGCGCTGATGGCCTGTCAGCTCTTCCACACATGTTCTAATGCTTAATCCATGCTTATGAAGGATGGTGGTACCGAAAGAGGAGAGTCTGGGCAACGTTAGGCCTAGCCTCAGCGTGCAACTATTTCCCAATAACTCCAACATGTTAGAATGAAGATTTATTGCAATCATGTGGCAACTGAAATAACACTGAAGTTTCCTATTTGTCTCTTAAAATCTCAGGCAGGTAATGCTTAGTGGCTTTGTTTGTCTTTCATACAAGCGGTGTCTATCATATTAGATAAGATAACTTTGAGGCCTGCTTTATTACAAGAATGTAAAGAATGTCTTTACCTCAGTGTGGCCCAATTATGTTTCCATGTGCACATAGTGACAGAAACAAACAGCACACATCAGGGGGGTAATGGAGGCATGAATTCATAGACGGTCAGAGCCACAAGTGAACTAAGCAGGGCCTCAATGGCAGTAGGAGACCCCAAGAACCCTTGTATTCCAACACATTTATCTCAGAGTTTGTCCAGCAATTTTTGTTGCTTATGGAGTTGAAGGATAACCATGTCAAAATCTAGTTTTGGTTGTTTTGTGCCTGACTTTTTCAGGTAAGAAATAGACCCTTTTGTCATGGGATGTTTCATGTCGACTATGCATCTGTCGGTTTCTCTGTGACATTTAATGCTGGCTTTGATAATTAATTACTTAAGGCAATATTTTTGCATCTGCCTATAACTTATCAACTGGCAATCAACTTTAATTACCAGGTTTTTGCACAAAAACTGGGGATCTGACCTTGTTCTCTCTTTCTGTCTGAGTTCATCAGCGTGACAGCCCAGAGAAAGAAAGCTTCATATTTACATTATTCTTTTTCCTTTATTTATAGCTTCCACCTTTTTAAGGCTTATTGTAATAAAAAAAATTATAAATATATATTACGCATTATTGACTAATGTGATAATCAAGCAGTCTTTGTTGGTTTACTGGTTAACTCTAAAACATGCCGTCTTGAACTCACACGCAGACTTTAAAAAGGCTGTCCACACATACCTATATGCAGAGAGGAGCAGGGTCAGTCTTTCTGGACCTCCTATAGCCCACTATAAACTCCTTGGTCTTGCTGGTGTTCAGGATGAGGTTTTTCTTGGAGCACTACTGTGTCAGATTGCGACCGCGTCTCTGTAATGGGTCTCATCGTTGTTGAATATGAGACCCACCACAGAGGTCTCATCCTCAAACTTCACCACCATGTTTGTGGGGTGGATAGCAGAGCAGCCATGGGTAAAGAAGGTGAATAGAGCAGAGCTGAGAACACAACCCTGCGGTATGCCTGTGTTGAGGATCAGTGGAGCAGATGTACGTTTCCCTGTTGGTGAGGAAGTCACTGATCCAGGAGCAGAGCGGTAGAGATAATACCAGGTTTTGGAACTTCAGAGCAAGCATGTCTGGGATCATGGTGTTGAAGACTGAGCTGAAGTCCATAAATATCATCTTAACATAAGTGTTGGGATGCTGCAGATGATTCAGGGCTGTGTGAAGTGCTAGCGAGACAGCATCCTTTGTGGAACGGTTCTCCCTGTAGGCGAACTGCAGGCTGTCCAGGCCAGCAGGGATGGCGTCCTTGATGTACTTCATAAGAAACCTCTCGCAGCAATTCATGATGACTGGGGTCAGAGCAACTGAACAGTAATCGTTGAGGCTGATGATGTTTGTTTTTTCTAATGCAGTTGCTGGTATTTACTTTTCTCCTTATGAAGTTTAAAATGGTGCAATTGTATAAAAATCTTTAGATTAATATTCAGCCCTCAAACGTGTAGCCTACAAGTTGATGCTGTCAGTTTTTGAACTCGGTATTGCACGCACACACGTAAAACTGGCTGCACAGGGAAGAGGATTGTGACAGAATTACAACTGTGAACATAATTAAAATGCATTCATGTTGGTAGCAGTACATATCCCAGCTTTTAACCTTCAATTTCATAATGCTTGTTCATGTTAGAAGAGAACTGTGGGAACAGTTCAAATAATCCATTACACAAACACAGCTGTAGATCTCTACTGACTTCCTTCATCCACAACATGTCCAACCTAAATGTCACGTTTAACCTTATCGTTGCTCTTGTAAATTAAATCGGCCAAATGTCAGACTTTATTGACCAAGTGATTGTGTAATACTGTTATGTAAGTATTAGCACACCCACCTTAGCACACCTACCACATCTCACATGGCCTCCATGTTGCCACTGTGCAAAGGCGACCCATTGCATGATTAATCATTTGAATCTCTTTTTAAAGTTTTGCTTAGCACTGATGCTGAGACAGCATATTGCAAAGGTTCTCATCTTGAGTACAAGTCAAATATTAATGACTCTTTCTACTCTTGTTCTCCCCAGTTGGTGTCTTGTGACCAGCAAGAATGTCTGAATATAGCACCGGTGATCTTGGGATGCTGCGTTGCGTAATAAAATACAGAGTGTCGTCACTTCAATGATTTATTAGTTCATAAGAAAACATTACACAACATGCAGAAAGTCTCCGGTGACAGAGTTAATTCATTTTTATTTCATGCTGCAGTGAGACATGTGTTGGGGCCCAAGTGTGAATGGAGCATCTGAATTATTACACATTGATATCAGTCAAAGCGTAAAAAAGAAGGAAAAAAACAATATGCCTGGTATACAGAGTTGTTTTTGCCAGCAAATATTTTGTGCCTTTCTGCTTTCTGTATTTTGTCACTTGTCATTTAAATAAAGAAAAATCATCCCTCAACAGCTCAGTATGTAGGACAATTACAAATTTATGAAGAAAGTGACAAACTACGAACAAAGAAAACCATGAAGGGCCTTAAAAAAGTGGTAACCCCTCACTGAACGTTTTAACATTTTATCAAGTTCACCAAAAACCTTTAATGTATTTAATGGGGATTGTGTATGATATTGTGGATGACCATAGAAGTGCATAACTGTGAAGTAGAAAGAATATTAAACATTTTTTACAAATAAAGTGTTTACTCTGATATGCCTAAATTAAATCTCGGGCAACCAGCTCCCTGTAGCAGAGGTGTGTAATCCAGGTAAAAAAAGCCAGTACAGAGATAAGTTCCAGCCATTTGCATTACCAGCTCCACAGCGTAGACAGAGACTAATGTTTATCCCCTGGTTAAGTCAACAGGATGAATGAAAACTAGGTGGGATTTTTACTTTCTGAAGCTGGATTTACCAACCTCTGCCCTTTGGAGGTAGCTTAGCTTATACTGTAGATGGAGGCCATCTGTGTGAAATGCCAATTCAGTAAAAATCCAGGTGTTCTGTGAATGCTTCAGAGGTTTATCTGAGAACAAACTGCATCATGAAGACTAAGGAATAACCTGTTAGAGGCTGCAAATAATATTCATGTGTTGAAATTGCCTACCCTGCCAACATGTGTATATACACCATGGAGACTTTTCTTGGGTTCAGTGGGTAATAAGTGGGCCTTGTTTCAAAATTGGCAAATCCAGGTGGGCGCTCTATGCAGGTCTTACATGGAGGCTCAATTTATAATGCCAAAGCAATCTCATTTGGGGATAATTTTTTTAGGACCTTCCAATTTCTGCACTTCTCACATGTAACTCTTGACTGGGCAGTCAAAGCCCGGAGCTAAGTACATCTGAGCAAGTTAATGTTCAAAGAGGCTCTCCATCAATCTGACTGACACTGACCTAGTTTGAAAGAAGAATGGGCAAAATCGCAGGTCTGTGGATGTGCAAAGTTGGTAGAGAAAAATCACAAAAGTATTGCTGAAACAATTGCAGTGAAAGACTGTTCTACAAAGTATTGTGTGAATACAAGGGTTTGCCACACGTTCCAAAGTATTATTTGTTAAATCAGTTTGAAAACCTGTATCTATTTCCCTTCCACTTCATAACTAAGCACTATTTTGCATTGGTTTATCACATAAACTGCAACTTAAATGCAAACTTGTGGTTGTAATGTAATAAAACATTAAAAACCCTGAAGGAACATTGTATGTTGAACATACAATGATCAATCATCATTTGACTATTGCAGTATTGCTGCTAAGTTGCGGCGGTGGTCCCAGAAAGAATGACCAAGTCAGCCTGGCTGGAATAGATGTGAGCGACACCTTCTCCTGATCACATTGTCGTCAGAGTGGAAAAGGTTTTTCTTGCTCATGACTAAACCTACATCTTTACAAGCTCGGACACACATGGAGATATCTTCTTTTTTTTTTAAATGGCTTACTGAAAAGACTATCTAAAACAGAGAGAAACCCCTCTGGAGTCTGAATAAAAATGCACAAGCTGTCTTACATATAAACCTGGCCAAAGCACAGCTGTAGGACATCACAGTCTATTGTACTCCAAAAAAAGAGACTGAATGGATGCATGCCACATAGACATATGTGTGCTGTATGCCAAATGGTACTGTTGTAATCTCATATGAAGAATGGGAAGATTCTTATTATTTATGAGCTAAAGCTTTTTTTTTTTATTCAGACGGCAACACAAACAAACAAACAAACAAAAACAGCTTGTCACCTTTCATGACTGCACTGTGGAACATCAGCATGATTTGAAGTTCCAGACCTTTCTTTAAGCTTCAGGCTCCCATTCAGCATCATGCTGCAATAATAATGTATTCAAAAAGCAATTAGCTTTGTGGACATTAACTTATTCTTTGTCATTTTAACGCACAAATTTATGGTGGCAAGTCAAGCTTGAAATTAACGGCTGTTCTGCCCCAAAAAAAGACTTTGAAACAAAAAAAGAAGTCCAATAGTGATGACAAAGTCTGGAAGGAGGCATATTTTTGAAGGGATTATTTCTTGGGGGAACATTTATTTCACAACGCTGGGAAACTGACAATAACTTGAACGTGATTTAAAGATCAGATACAGGTGAGCGGGAAATAAGAGTATAAAAGAAAAAACTTTTGCTACATTTATCCTGACTGTCACACAGTTTCTCACTTAGAGGGACTTAGAAACTAGAGGAATTGTATTATCTGCTGTATATAAAATACATACAATGTGTGTAAAACACTTCCTCTTTGATTTGTGAATGTTCTTTGGTGTAGTGGCAGGAAAAGAAGTAGTTGATACCATTAAATTCTAATTAAATTTCAAATACAAAAATGCTTTATTTATTCCAAAGGGAATCTAAATGTTGATGTAACTCATTTTGTTAAGGAGTTATTATAGATGGTGATGGCTGTGGGCAGGAAAGATCTCCTGAAGCGATTTGTTTTACAACCAATCTGAAGAAGCCTTTGACTGAAGAGACTCTTTTCCAATGACAATATCATGAAGATGATTTTAAGGATTGTCCATAAATGTCTTGATTTTATGCAAAATACTTCTTTGCATCATCGTCTCCAGAGGTTCCCCAGAACAGAACCTGCCTTCTTTGTCAGGTTGTGGAGCCTTTTTAGGTCTCTGATGCTACTGCCCCAACAGATGATGGCAGAAGAGATGACGCTCTCAACAACAGACTTATAGACGATATGCAGCATCTTGCTGGAAACCTTAAAGGATCTTAGCTTCCTCAAAAAGTACAGTCTGCTCTGACCTTTCTTTTAGATGGCATCACTGTTGAGTCTCCAGCCCAGTCTGTTGTCTAGATGGACACCAAGGTTTTTACATTCCTCAACCACCTCCACTTCTTCTCCCATGATGGAAATTGGGTTTGATCTAATCCCGTTTCTCCTGAAATCTACAATCATCTCCTTTGTTTTGTTCAAATTCAAGATGAGATGATTGCTTCCACACCACGCCACAAAATAATCCACCAGCTCTCTGTACTCAGCTTCTTGTCCATCTCTGATTCATCAGACAACTGCAGAGTCATTTGAGTATTTTCTTTAGATGACAGGAGTCAGACTTGTGCTGGAAGTCTGAAGTGTACAGAGTGAAAAGGAACGGTGAGAGCATAGTCCCCGGTGGTGCTCCTGTCCACAAACTGTGGTCTGTTTGCCAGGTAGTCACTGATCCAGGCGATTGTTGAGGCCTCCACCTGAGTCTTCTGGAGTTTCAGATGAAGCAGATCAGGCTGTATTGTGTTAAATGCACTGGGGAACTCAAATAACCTAATCCTCACAGTGCTACCTGCTTTGTCCAGATGACAGCGGGTTTGTTGAAGCAGGTGTATGATCGCATCTTCAACTCCAACTCCACGGTGATAAGCAAACTGCAGGAGGTCCTGATATGTGCTGGTTTGCTTACACAGGTGGGCCAACAGGAGTCTCTCCAGGACCTTCATGATGTAGGATATCAGGGCAACGGGTCTGTAGTTGTCATCAATGACTGATGGCTGAGTTTTCTTTGGTACCAGAACCAGACAGGATGTCTTCCACAACAGCGGTACCTTTGAAGAGAGGCTGCAGAGTCCCTCAGAGCTGCTCTGCACAGACCTTCAGGACTATGGGGCTGACACCATATGGACCTGCAGCCTTATACATATCTCTGATTTTCTCAAAAGAACAAGTACCTTTTTATTTAATATACGTTTTGGATTAATTATTTTGTGTAAAATATTTTTTTTATTAATAAGAGGTGATGGGAATTATCTTGCAGGACAAGGGGTGAGTAAATGTAAGTTAATATTTCTGCCCCCTCCTTTGAGGGTATAAATATCGTATATTACGTAGTAAATGTTGCTGTCATCTTTAATGACATTTTAAAATGATAAATACATTTTAAAACATTTGTTAGTGCCTTACTGTTTCACACCTGACAAGGATAGTAGAGGCCAAATGCTTTGCCCTGGATTTTCTTGCACCTTTCAAGATAAAATGAATATCGATCCCTCAGATATTCTATGGGAAACATCAGTCTTTCTTATTCTGTAGCTGTTTAATTCTGGCCTACCGCAACCTACCACAACTGGCCTACCACAACTAAAGGCCTTCTCCAAGACAATCAGGTCCATTTCGAATCCAGGACAATCCATCTTTGTCCAAATTTGTTCAGTGCATGCTTACACTGCAGATCATGAAGGAAATTAGTTGTTTGATGGTAGTGCTGCATAATGAAATGTTTATACCAATGTAAAACAAAACATATGCTACTCCTCTTTAGAAAAGCACAATGCCAGAGTTTGACATTAAAAACTTTCTTTTTAATTTGGAAAATGAATGCTTCTTCTCATTGCAGGAGCTCTCTCAACATGGACTAAGACGAGGCATGTTAAGCTCTGTCAGGCATTCCATCTTCTTTTAACAACTTCTTTGGAAATGTTTGGAATCTAATAAACTCAGCTGCTGATCTAAACATGTTTTAAGCATTGTCTGGGCCTTCTTTGTTTTGTTTTATGACGTGCCAAATGTTCTCAGTGGGTTAGACAGGCCCGTTCAGCACCTAAACTCTCATTGCTCATCCATCTTATCGTGATCCATACGTGAGGCACTTCTATTGTTAAAACAAGAAGGGTGTTTCCTAAATATATGTAACCTGCATGGTTAATGTATAGTGTGGGTTTTAGCATTAATGGTTCCTTAATTATATTGTTTAACATTGCTATGTGCTGCAAATTACCCTCCTACTTTTACAACAGCCGTTTTAAAAAGTAAGATGGCCTGTTGTGTCTTTATAATAGACTGATTGTTTTTATTGGCCCATCAGTGATCTTTTTTTCTTGCCAGCAGCAACTAACCTCGATTTTTGAAATGGATAATAACTTTACTTTTTGATGGCCAAATTATGGAAGTTGTCAAATACAGTTTTTTTCCCAGTTCAGACAGCTGGCCAAAATAAAGTCGATGCTTAAGGCAAACTGCTTTGAAACAGTAAATCATGCCTTTGTCTCAACACGACTGGATTGCTGAAATACATTGCATTTTGGATTCAGTAGGTCCTCCGATGCTCATCTGTAGTTGGCACAAAATACACACCTTTGACCCAACATGCACAATATGCACGTTTAACTGGTTGAAAACTCACTGCACTGGTATGTTTTATTTTCATTGTTTTTCAGTCTTTAACAGTCTTGCACTTCACAATATCTCTGAACTTTTAGAACTCATTCTCTCAGATCTGCTGACCTGCTGGTCCTGTCAGTGGCGAGAACCAAGTAGAAGGCCAGAGGAGACCGCGGCTTCTCCATAGCTGTTCCCAAGCTTTGGAATAACCTGCACATCCAGCAGGTTTGTTCTCCGTAATGGGTTTTAAATCACTTTTAACAAACACTTTTTTAGCAGGCTTTTAATACCCAATAGGTTGTTTGTTTTATGTTGGGTTTTGTATGTTTTATTTATTTGTGTTATTAATTATTAATATGTATTAACATCGTTATTAATTCTTAATATGTATTAATGCTGGTATTAATTATTAATATTGCATAAACATTGTACTTTTAATGAGTACAATGTCAACCATTGTTTTTCTAAGATGGACTGACAGCTGCAAAGATTTTTAAAAGCAGACTTTAGTGCTTAAGGTTACTTTTTTTCTAATGAACACAGGATCATAATAAGACATACTTGCACTAATCTAAAAATACATTCACCTAAATATCTAAATAAGTGATTCTAAAGATTTCAAACAATTTTTTAGGTTAATAAGATCAACTGTCTGGTTAGCAATTATGATGGAGTTCAGCTGACTCGTGTGAAAGAAAATATTTCTGACTGGACTGACCAGTACTTTGAACTGGAAAGTAGAAAGAAGTGGGAAAATGTGGATTTACATAAGGTCCTTAATAGCTTTAAATTCTAAGATAATCAAATTCAGCAATTCAAGTTATTCAGATGGGCCATCACATTACTAAGGTACTCGTACTTATACTTGTCTTCTTCCACTCAGCAGACTCAGCAGAGACGCTCAGACCTCCCTCTCCACAGACACCTCCTCCAGACTGGACGCCCCCTCTGAGAGGAAGCCTGAGACATTCCTAGGCCAGCCGAGAGACATATGTCGATCTTTCATTGTGATTTGAACCCCCACATGACTCCGCTCACCTCACTCTAGCTCTTCTCTATTCTACCCCTCTTGGTTTTCCACAGACCCGGTATAGCCAGAAGGTGGTGACGCCTCCTGGAGGGGTCTCAGCCCCACCTTCAGTCATCAGAGACGTGTCTGTCGCTGTCTGTGTGCCATTTATACTTTAAAGAAATCTGTGTGAAACTGAAAATAATAATAAAAAAGAAACAAATCATTGTAAATAAAACCGTAGTTCAAACAAAAATGCAAATAATGTTTGTATTATTGTATATGCAAGAAGACCTATTTTTTAAAGATAAAATAATCCCACCTCCCCATGTGGAAAAACATGTGATAAAATGGTAATATTAATGAGCAGCCACCCCGGTTAGCTCCTAATGCACATGCTGCAGCATGCCTGTGACAGTGACACTCACATGGCTCTTTTATCACCGCTGTGGCCATGCTCCAGATGATGTTTCAGTTTGATATACTATCTTGTTGGAAAGACAAAATGAATAAATAATTAAAAACAACAACTATGAGCACCATCCTCAAAACAAAGCTTAAATATTAATACAGTGATGCAACTTACGTAAGCCATCTGTGAGAAGGAATTAGATACGTGCATGAAGAGTTTATCTGACAGTTGATTGAATCAACTTTGTTATGAATTCTTCCCTGGCTTCTAATGCCAGACTCATAATTACCTCTCATGCATCCTTTGATTTCTCTGTTGTACCCTTGTTGACACAGTTATGATGTGGATTTGAATATGGCAATTACCTCGACACTGGCAGCTCCTTTCATCTTCATTTTTGTTTTCAACGTAGAAGGAAACCAAACACAAATCGCAGTTTATTAGGACGATGAGGTGGAGTACATTTCTCAGGAAGCATTTCATCTTGTCAGACAGAGAACTTAACCAGAATCTGCAGATGTTTTAAATATTTACACAAGGTGTTCTCAGTCTTTTACCCTCAGTTTCCTCTTTTTTGAGCTGGGGGATGGTTTACATCCTTTCTCTGGGGGGCGATCCACCAGGGACGTGTTCTGAGCAGTTTTATTACATCTATCAGGGGAATCTAAATATTGTTTTAAAAGGAAGGGGCAAAGCCCGATGTCTATTTTTTGTAGCAGGGGGTGAGAAGACTTTGCCAATATCAATGCTGTAATGTATGCATTTCTGTTACTTTATGACTTTTTCCCCTCAAGCACTTGCAAAAGTCTAACTTGTTTCCGTGTTAACTGCAAAGCATCTGTTTTATTTCAGCAGTTGCAAAATAATTTTTTATGAAAGTTTGTTTAAACATTCATGCCTTTCGGAGGAGGAATCCAAATCATTTGGAAGCATTTATGTTAATGAGCAAAATCCCCACACCCCTTCTGTATATGCGTTTATTTTAGTCCTTTGCACAGTATTAATTCCAAATGACAACATTTTTCATATTTTGTCATGTTTACAACCAAAAACTTCAATGTAGTTTTTGGAGACTTTACGTGACACACATAAAATGTAAAGTGACAGGAAATGATGAACGGTTCTCAGAATGTTTTTTTGTCCTCAGCATCCCCGAGTCAATACTCAGTGGAACCACATTTCAAGCTCAGTCTGGATGGAGTTTACAGGAACATCAACTCTTAAGTCTTGCCACTTACTCTCGGTTGGATTTAAGTCTAGACCTTAACCAAGCCATCCTAACAAATCTAAATGGTGCCATGGGCATCTTGGCTGCTTCACTGACTAACAATCTACCTGCCCAGTCTGTAAATCTAGATGCACACCTACCATGTCCTGGTGGGTTTGCAGTTGTGCCACACTGTTTCTATTTTCAGTACTCCTTGAGATGTTCAAACCTACTTTAAGCACGACCTGTTTGCCGTGTTCCTTGGTCTTCATGATGGTGTTTGCTCCCTGATGTTTTCTGGAGAACCTCTGAACTCTTCTCAGAACTGCTGGATTTAGATTAAGATTACATTACACACAGGTGGAATCTCTTTACATGTTAGGAATCTGGTTATGCTGGATTTCATTTAGGAGTAACAGAGTAAGGGGGGCTGGATACCTTTCATGACCTTTTATAAAACATTATAAAACACGTGTACCATTTTCTTTCTACCTAATGTGGCTGTCTACCATGTGGATCAGTCACAAGGATTTTCCTGACTAAATTTTTTTAATGAGCCCTGAGTTCTTCTTTGTCAGGTCAACAGGATGAGCTTTCAAATAATTTTATCCTCAAAAAGATTTAAACAAATAAAACAAAACAATATTCATATTCTTGGTTTTTAGAGCACTATTGGCTTATTTTCCTCAAAAAAGGCTGACAGGAAAGAGGGGAGGTTTGAGAGAGCGGGGAGGACATGTGGCAAAGTACCGCAGGCCAGAACCGAACAAGGGTCCGCTGCGTCAAGGACTAAGGCCTCGGTATAAAGATCATGCTCACTACCCCCGAGCCATTGGAGCACACCAACCTATAGCATCATTTCAATCTATCTACCTATATATGAAAAGCATGATTTTTGACCAAAGTGGTATCATGTGAGCTACAGAAATTTAAAGTTTAAAGTAAAGTCAATAAAAGATCAGCAAATCAGATTCAGTGTGATGGACACCCAGAATTAGAGGGCATGTCGGATACATGAATATACTCACTGAAGATATGTATCATAAATGTTGACAGAAATCTAGCTGTGTAAACATGGGCTTTCCTTGCTTTTGCTGTTAAGTTAGGTTTAGCCCAAAAAAAAGAAAAGAACTGGTAAACAAACTAACAAACAAACAAAGAAAAGTCCAGTTTGCTTGGAACGTGGTAATCATCACTGGGAATATTGATTAAATAACTTCTCTCCCTATTTCACCTAAACCTAATAGGTGCTTTAGCCCCTCCTGTGCAGCCCTGTGTAGATTGGTATATATGAAAGCTTTTTAATGTTGTTTCACTGTAAATATGCCCTTATTTGAGTTGGTGGGGATTCCAAACCATCAGTTTCTAAACTTGGTTTCCATTTGTTTACCCAAACCTTTGAAATGCCTTCCTGTTAATTAAACACCTCCGTAGTAGTCTTTCTAATCAGTCTGCGATTATTTTATCATCAGCAGTCAAACCGCTTCTGCCTACATCAATCAAAGAGGAGAAAATTGCGGGCACTACCGATAACAAGTGTCTGTGTTTACCAGGTCAGCTGTAGTAATAGATACACTGCCATCTGCACCTCAGGGATAATTTGATTTGCCCTGACATGGTGAATTACCCTGTGACTGCCTGCCCATTTTATTTGCTAATTAAATTTCAGTCATTAAACAGTCAGAGCTTTTGACGGGAACGCACGGAGAGGCTGGCTCACCGGACTGAAGGCTCCACTCTGGGTTGTGGTGAGTTGCCGTGCGGACATTAATGGGGTCGTTGAAAGTGGCCGTCTACAAACCTTCCGAAAGAGTCTGACCGCTTAGACCTTGACATGTAAGAAAAATCTGCTTGTGGGGCAGAAACCCATGCTGGCTGTATTTGCGGCTTCAAGGACAATTAAACACTGGCTCAACGCTGGACCTCAAGAATTCACACTTTGATGAGACTTCAGTTTTCAAGACTCATAACCTTTTTATTTCTTTTGCTAAATATTATACATGTACAGCCACCTTGTATATGTATTCTGATGATGGCTTGTCAGATTTAAGATACATTTTGAACCTTTATTAAAACATACTATTTATTAAGTCAGCATTTCTGTAATAAAAAGGTTTTTTATTGGTCTGATTTAGTCTTAAATGTTGTTTTCATTACCTGTATGTGGAAAATCATCATTCATTAACAGAAAAGAGGCTTGAAAACATCCCTCTGTGGCTAAATAATCTGTGTAATGTGCAGTGGCAGCCCGTCAATAGAGAGTGCTCAGGCACTCTGCCGCCCCTCATCAAAATTGCAGGAAATAAGTGTAGACCAAATAAACATAAATCACAAAATGAAAAGTAATTTTCTCTCAAAAATGTGCCTGACTTTTGGTGTTTCAGAATTGCAATTGCGTTTTTTAGTTGATTTGGGGTTATTCTGTTTATTTGGAGGCCTCCTGATTTTAATATTTCAATGCTTTGGGAACATTAAAATTAGGGCGCAGGGGGGCCGACCTGTAACCTGAGGGCTGCTGGTTCGAACCTTGCTCCAACTATCTTAGTTGTTGTGCAAGGAACTACACTCGTTTTGCTTGCTGCTGGTGGTCATAGGGTTTGGTGGCACTGGTTGTATGCCAGCTCCGCTTCTGTCAGTCTGCCCCAGGGCAGCAGTGGCTACAAATGTAGCTCACCACCGTTAGGGTGTGAATGTGCGGGGGAAAGGGAGGTCAGGTTGCTGCTGGAGTGGAGGGAGAGAGGTGTGGCTTGTCTACTGTTGGTCTACAGACAGTGCTCAACACCTCACCTAGTGGTGAAATTTTGCTTATTGCTCCTTTAAGCAAATATTTGTAAGATATTTAGATAAACTCAGTTTACTGTAAAAGTTATCCAATGACAATTTAATCGCTAGAAATCAGCCTAGTTCTATCCTAATCCCTAATGTCCATGGTAGCCAACTATACTGTACACGTTGAAAGTTTAATTCCTGGTTTGGGTCTTAGCTCAAAATTGTGCCACAGGTCCAGAACAGACGGTTTATCCAGAAGAACTTTGCCATTTGCGTAGAAGGATAGTAGTTACCATCACAGCCGATACATCCAGCTGCCTTCAGACAAATTTCCAGTTCCAGAACCTGAACATACCAAGGGAAAAACGAGCAAAACTGTTTATGTAGGTAGTATTATCTGGCAACTGAAAGTAAATCAGCAAAATGGATGTTAATGGGTGTTATTCTTTATCTTTAAATAAGGAATATCAAAAGCTGCTTACACTAGAGGGCTTATAAATTACATCAATGGACTATTCGAGTCACATTTCTTATCACATCAGCTTTACAGACTATACTTTATTTCTATTTTTTATTATGAATGTAAAATTAAGTTTTAAATTGTCTTTCAATCTTTAAGCATTAACAGCAATGGGTTGATCGTTTTCACACTGAAGGATTTGAATCTGCTGACTCTGATACTCTGTGCCATGCTTTCTTCATAAAAATCCCGTTTTCCCCTTTCACCAAACTTTTTGTGTCTCAGTTGATGTTTTTTCAAAACCCGAAGCCCCCTCTTGTGAGCTTTCCAGTAGACTAATATTTGTCTTTCCACCTCCTCCTACTCTGCGAACATCTGGTCTTGGGGTTTTTGTAGCAACACAAACTTCCTTGGCTCGCCTTCACATCTTTTGATGACTGCATACATGACCGTCAATAGTTTACCATGACCATAAACAATCTCCTCTGACCACCTAGACAACCTAAGCCTCAGCTGACTGTAGATGTTGGTATGTAAAAATATTTGTCAGATGGAGATATTATGCTCTGCAACTTGTCTTGCTGTTGTGTTGTATCTCTTGGACATACACTAAAGGTAAATCTTGTCACTCGCAGACCTAAACACTAGTCTTTATACTGACTATCTATACATCAGTGGGGCTAACTTTGAAAGCTTGTATTTCCTGTTCCTGACAAAAAAACCTGAGTTTGTTGGACAGTCTGCAGGGGGTTGATTTGTCTGTGGCCTTTAGGGATAACTGGATTGATTTGAGCAGGGGAGGAAATGAAAAACATACCCAAGGCTTCATTTTGGTGCCTGTTTTTGTTAATGTTTTGCTTCTGTAGCCAAGGTAGCTTTCTTGGAAATGGGAAGGAGGAACATGAATGAGTGTTTGGTCATTAACAGTCTGCATTTGTGTATATGTGTGTCAGTGTGTGTGAATTTATGCATACCTGATGGAAAGTGTGTTTCCACATGTTACAAACTCAAAAGCCTGAAAGATTCTGAGTCATATTTCCTCAAAGTGATGGAAGTCATTACATTTCTTGCTGCCTGCTCTGATTGAAGTCTTTTAGTCACAATGGGCCTGACTGACTTTCTCTGAGGCAGGGTCAGAGAAAACCAGCATAGTAATCAGGTGGGATGGAGGAGGAAAGAAGCGCTCAATCAAGTCCCCATCCAGCAACACTCTGCAGGTCAGGAGACAGTGGACTTCGTGAGCGGCAACCTTTTAGAAATGCTAGCGTCAATCAAAGGGAGGTAAGCCAGCAGAGATGCGTTCATGCACACACATCATGCAGGCCTCAGGTGGTATATTGAAACTTATTGATGCAATGAAATATTGAATCTTGTTCAGATTTAATTCCCTCCCATCACACTATTGCATCTCTGCCATGCAAACCAGGGCCCTGTGGAGAGACACAGGCATCTTCTTTACATCTGATACTGTAGCATACACAACTTAATCTTTAGCTGAGCCACACTGCCATAGATTTTTGGGATATGCTGTAAATTTCTGTGGTTTAACTATCCAAATGTAAGAGATGCAATGAATATCATACTGCTATAGAATTGATGCTACTTGCATAAGTGCTGCTCTGTGATAGTGAAAATCTGGTTTAATAAGTCATGCAGACACTCTGTCTGCTCTTCTAAAGAGTCACTCACCTAGGCATGCAGAATGCAGTTCAACCTTTTTCTTATTAATTCAGCTAATAATATCTGTGTGTAGAGCATTGGACCTTCAGCCCTAGCTGGTTAGCTGATTACTAAGTATGGGGGAAACAAAGAGGGTAAAAATATTGCTGAAACTGCAGCACACGTTATATTATACATATACTTTACACAGTGGTGGTGTATTACACACTACACACATCATAGGCATGTTGCTTGACAGATTGCACATTCTAGCTTTATTTCTAAACCCACATAAATCTTTTTCGATAAGCCAACATATGTGCCAAGATAATGAAGTGTTGGAGAAGTTTTAAATCACTTTAGGTTATAGAGTAATGCACCTGACTCCTAAAGAGCTTTTCTTTGTCACTACTTCTAACATTTTATACGATAATCTGAAAGAACTACCCAACTACAAAGAAGACAAATTACATCTGCGTGAAAGAAATCTCCTTAAACTGGGGTATATTAATGAGCAGCCACCCCGACATTCCTAAACTGAAATGTAGGAACTAAAATGACTTCAAAATTGGAATTTCCTTTCACATTAAAAAATAAAAATAAATTTAACAACTCAAAACAATTTCTACAAATAAACTACAGTTGAAAATAACAAAAACATACCTAATGATTTAACAATAAAGCATGAGTGCAACCTGGAATGAGTTGGGTGGTACCACATATTTACAACAGCTTTTCTCCCATGTTAAATATGAATTTAAATTTCTGCTTTATTTTTGGATTAAAAAAAAATCAAATTGTATTATATTATTTAAAAAAAATATCTGACAATTAATTGCATTGTATAAAATCTCTCACTTCGGGTGTTGTTTCCTTATCCTTACTGATCTAAGCTGAATTCATATTTTTATCAGTTTTATTAAATTTACAAAATATTTTTATTTGAGAAGTCTATATTTATAGATCAGCTCATCTAAAAAAAACATAATATAAAGCAGCTTAAACGAGATGAATGCTGTTTCTTTCTGCTGCTCTAGAAAATTGCTCTCTGTCTCTGTAGAGGGCAGTATAGCACAGACATCTGGCTGCACTGAATGAGACCGCACAGATCAATCCTCCTGATGGAAAACTTCATTGTATTCATAAAATACAGGCCTTCCATTTTACTACATTCGCATAAATGTCAAATGTTGTCAGAAAAAAACACTTAGACTGATTTGATATCAGCCTGCGCAGACAGCAAAGAGCTTTGATCCAAATGTACCAGAAGGACAGCAGCATTTAGACACCGGAAGGACAACTGATGGAGGCAGCAGAGGGCTTCTCAATGGGCTCTCAGGAAAACAAGCAAGTTCTTTGAGTGAGAATAAACTTCCCCCTGCATTCATTTGCATTCGAGTTTCCAGTAAATAAATCCTTGTGTATTGCAGAGACAGAGCCCTTGTTGTGAAAAAGTGGAGAGCGCTCATAGCTGGAGAGAGGTGGCTGCAGGAAGGGGATGAAACACAGAATAAAGCTGCCGATTAGAGCAGAAATGGCAACGGAAATGGTAAATTTAGCAGACATGGTAGTGATAAAGGGGAGGTTGGATGGGGGGGGGGACGCTGACAAGAAGGGCCTTGACACATAATGCAGTGTTGACTTTATGTTGAAAGAAGGAGAGGGATTGTGACTCAGCAGTCGGTCACGTTCCCTGTGAGGTCCATAGGGGCCGGCGGTGTCTCTCGCTTGCGTTCTTGCCCGCCGTCAGGCCTCTTGCTCCGTCACCCTCTGCTCTTTTTCAACATCTGGAGACTGTTTAGTATCACAAACACTGGGGCCCCTGCCATGACAAGGCTGCTGAGAATGGCTGTTCCTGAACTTTAAGTCGCAGCATTTCTCGGAGATTTCACACTATTTATTCAGCCCCCCTCCCCCCCTATCTTCATTGCATTTATTGTACTAATCATTCCTAATCTTGTTGCTCTAAATCAGCAGGCCTCCCTGTGCTAACCTCAAACCATTAAATCATGTTTGAGTAAAAGCTTCGGTATTTTCACTGGAAGGAAACTTGCTGCTTTAATGGACAACACTTCCAGGAAGGTATGCATCACTGTGGGGCGCCTTGACGATCTCAATTAATGACTCCATTGTAGCGTTTGCAGATGCTGCAGGGCATCAAATTTAAACGCCGAATGCTGTTTCTGGTTGCTCTTACTGGTTGTCAACATGAATGAGTCACGTTTTACTCCGAGGATTTTACATAAGCTGCAAACCACAGCCGATTTGTAGGTATGCATGTGTTTGTGTTTACCCGCCCCCCTGTGGCTGAAGGATTAGAGGTGAGCAAACACCTCTGCGAAAGTGTTTAACGCTCTCCCAGCGATGACGGATCGCCGTGCCGCTCAGTCGGAAGATGAGCACGCCATTAATTTTCTCTGGTCAGCAACGTGACCTCCGGGTGCCTGGCCTGGTCCATCCCCCGATGCCTGCTCGTGGGAACCGATCCTTCAATTCGCTGCATTGGTTCAGGGTTGCAAGGGTCTCCTCCGGTCAAAGTAGAGATGCTGCATAAACATGGCTACGAAGGTGGGGGAGGCCATGCACCTCAGGTTGTAGCTTTTAGGGTTTAAGGTGCTGACAGCAGTTAAACGTTTTGTTTTATATATATATATATGAGGTGAACATGTGCTGCGATGTTAAGCTTCCAGTTGTGATGCATTTTTGGCAGCTTTTTTTTTATTGAAAACTTTGGGCATAGAGCCAACAAAGTATCCTTGGGGTAAATCTTCGGCACACAGCTGCACTACAGTATGCTTATGTGTATGATGTGTATACAAACAGAAGGGGGTCTACGTGGGAGAGAGGAGGGAGTTCCTGGGCACCGGGCCTGTAACAGTAAAACATTTCAGAGGCCATCCGTCAACAACCTAATGACTTCAGCAGACGGGGTCTGGATTTTGGCTTTTCCCCACCGCCGACACCAACAGCCATAAAACACTGCTTGTTTCCAACTTAAACATGGATCCTGAGGATGTGAACAGTAACACCATGGCTTAAGAAATAGAATATTTTGAATTTATTTATTTTTTTATATATATATAAAATGATGTCTGTAGATAAAGGGTTATTGGAAGGTTATTGGTGTGGTGTGAATCCAGCACCATGGGGTACAGACAGGGGAAAGAAGGTGTCAGTGTTCACAGGTCATACCAATGAACCTTTTACACCCGAAGCCAAAAGAAACGGTCAGTTTAATTAGTCTGGAAAGAAAGAAACACCAGTGCCTCCTCATTTCTTCCTAAAAAGTAGAATGAGATAGGAAATTTCTTATAGGTAGGAGCTGCTGAAGTTGACAGATCTGAATTATTCAAAAAACCTTTTAAGGTGAAAAGCAGCAGATACATTAACTATCTTGGCATCTACAGAATAGTTGTGCCCAGAATGAAGGCTGACCTCTAAATTCCTAAAATGACTTGGATTTTAAAAACATCACAGGGGTCTTGACAAATGCTATTTCATAAACCTATGCTTTATTTCCTTTTTTATGTGTGTTTTTTTTTTTCAATTCCGTAAGGAGACGATAGGAGTGTATGACATCAGGAAAATATTTAACATCGCTGCTGAAAGTTGCAGTGATGATATTGTTTATGGATACCTCATTTTGATTTAGTGTGTGGTTGTTGGAGGACTTAATTGGAGACAAGACAGTGGTAGGGTTTAATGACAGCACACATGGAAAACCTACAGGTGTTGGCATGAGGAAAACAGAACATGAAACCAGGGTGAATGCAACAGAAGGAACCAGCAGAGAACAATGAGAACCACGAAATATAAACACTGAGGAGCAGTGAACACTGACATAGAAACCAAGTATGTTTATTTAATGTGAAACAACTGAAAGAGAGTACTGATTAGGAAAACTAAAGGAAGGATACTGATAAACACCAAAGGAGCTGAACTAAAAACAAAGGATCCACAAACCAAAGGGAAAAAGCCTGACATCAACAAAATAGTCTAAACCAAAATGCTTAGAGAGCAGAAACACAAGGATTGAGAAACTAAATACAAAGAAGAGAACTTATATGGCAAAACCCTACTACCATGAATCATGGCATCCTCTTTTCTTTCTTTCCTTACTGTCCCATTGTCTCCTCCACCAATATCAGTGAACAGTAGCGTTTCCCAGGTTTCCAGGCTATACCCAGGTGAGCCTGGGTATAGCCAAAACCCATGGTCACATGACCTCTACCTGAAACACACACAGGAAGATCACTGGTAGCGCAACATCTCCATGCTTCAGTTCATGGATGATTAATCCTTGAGTGTTGTATGAGTAATTATCCAATCCAAGCAAAATGACAGCTCAATGGCTCATGAAAGACCTTATGCATAAACCACTTTGAGTTTTTGAGATTGGATTGCTTGTTTTTGCTTGTAAATTGGTTAATGAATTAGAATTAGAATATATATCTACTGTAGGTAAGATATTAACTGCTTATAAACCCTTCAAGAATCTCCCTCACAAGACTCTTAAACTATTCCTTTAAGAAAATGAAATGAAGTATTTGCTGCACGGTAAGTAGAAAGATAAAAACAAATATATAGAATAAAGAAAGGATCTGTTTGCAATCTTTTGGAAGTGAAAGCGAAATCATCAAAATATCAAGTGAATCAAGTCAACTGGCACAAAATACAATGTCTGAAAATCCCATTAGGCCTCTAAAACAAACCATGTCCAAATCCCCAGCATGTTTCCCTGCCGTGTCTCATCTTGGCCCACCTCCTTCATTAAGTGTCGAGGTTGGGTTAGGTTACTGAGATTACCCCCCACCCAGGGGCACTAGACAGCAGAGGTTGCAATCTCTCCAATAGATTGTTTTTTTAAGAGGTGCTACCTGCAAGTTAATTTGATAATAATAATCAAATAAACCACAAGGGGTAAAGACTTCCAGCTGAGTTTACAGCATGGCAATCTTTGCTGTCTGAGATGTCATCCACATCTCCTCATCGGAACATGAAGAGAAATCCTTTTACTGCCTGAAGACAAGTTCTGTTAACAAATGGCTTAAATCGTCCTGCAGCCCAGTTCAAGAGGTTAAAAGAAATTAGACTTTTCTGTTTAATACATATACCTGTGTCGCCACGGAGACCTTTCTCGTTTGTTGCTTGTCCCCATCAACAGTTATAGGCCATCCCCTCAGGAGCCTGTACAGGCAAGGAGACACATTAACACAATGCTTTCAGGGCTGTTATCAGAGGGAAGATGGTAAAGATAGACTGAGCTGCACTGGGTTTGTCTTTGCTGTTCCACTGAAGTTGGATTGTTTCCTTTCAGTTTCCTTGGAGATCTCAGTATTTTCTTATCTGATTGCATGTCTAAAACCAAGCATCGCTTCATTCTCCAATAAGTATTAATATTTTAGCATTAAAGAAAAATTACTTTAATAGGTTTAAGAAGCTAGTATGTTCTTCCACAGGATCAAGAAATGAAAGAATATACTCTGGAGCACAGCGTAACAAATTACATGCCATAGTGTTGTATAAAATCGTTATGGATTATGCTTGTAGCCTAAAAACTTTAGTCCAGCCCCTCAAACCGTTTTTGTGTATCTGATTTTAGGTCCTGGAGATTGTATTGAAAATAGGACTTTTCAATCAATACGCCCGAATTCAGCCTAACCAAAGAGATTTAAAACATCGACCCTACCAGTTTGCCTACCACATTTAGGCATGAATTGATAAGGTTATGTGGAAGCTTTTTGCACTGGGACTGCTCAGTGAAACAGCTGCTGGCACTGTTGGCCTACTGCAGCAAGGTCGTGGGATTGATCCATGATGGGGGCTTCTTTGCGTGGTGTTTGCATATTTCTCCCGAGCATGAGGGGATTCTCTCAGTATACTACTCCTAAAACATACAAGTGTTTCCACTGATCTCTCTGATGGATGTCTGTCTGTTTGTCTCGACTGGCCACTTGTGCAGGGTGTAACCTGCATCTTGCCCTCTCATCCCTGGAGGTAAGCTTCAACTTTTGCAGCAATAATTAGGTGGGTATAGGAAATGGATAACTGAAAAAAAAATCTTACATAGCAAATGAACAAGGACATTTCAGTCTTATAACTCATTTGTGAATGTTTATATATGCTTTATGTCATGATTTGGGTTTTGTTTGTGTTTTGGACTATTTTGGACTGATTCTCACTCCATGTTCCACTCATCCCAGTCACCTCTCAGCCAACACTCATTCCCATTCCCAGCTCCACCTGCTGCTGCCACTAATCATCAAGCCATTGCACCTATGACTCTGCCTTTATGTACCTGCTGATCCTATGGACCTGTTCTCACCTGCCCTCACTGGTGTGCTTTACTAGTGTTTGTGTGCACCGCCTGGTTCAGATTGCTTCTGGGGATTCTGTGTCTCGCTCTGCACTCGCTGGGAACTCATCAGCTGCATCTCCTGGTCAAAATCTGTCTCTGTCCGCATCATCTGGTCAGGTGGTCCTTCTTTACTCCTGCCTTCAGCCACCACCAACCACTCCATTTATAAGCTGCATGCTTTGCTTGTCACTCGCCCATCTTTTATAATAAACTTTAAAACACAACCGGGAGTGAATGCTGCTTGTCGGGACTTTGAAGCAATCAACTGGTTTCCTTATATAGGACATTTTTGACCAATCTGTTTAATATGATTGAATTTGACTTTGTAAAGTGCCTTGAGATGACATGTTTCATGAATTGGCACTATATAAATAAAATTGAATTGAATTGAATTGAATAGCGTGTAAGGTTTGGATATCGGGTCCTCTTAAGTATTGATCATTACACTTTATTAAAGAATATAGAATAAGATTGGGTTTAGGCATTTATGCTCCAAACTCATTGTTGCATCGATCCATGTTCCTTAAAATGTAATAGGTGGATGGGAATCCTCAACCCCAAAACATGTCTTCAAGCATGCCGGAGAAAGAATAGACAGACTCTGACCTTAGAGCCCATCAGTAAATGCTGGAATGGTGGAGTGGTACGTAAAACACAACAGACTCTTGTCAGGCAGCAGGGCGTGAAATGCAGAATGGTCCACAAAGCTTGCAACTGAAATCAAGCCCCTGAATTTGTGATATATGTCTGAAATGTTTTGTGGAGTTTGTAAAGCTGCAGAACTGCTCAGATTGACTACCTATATGAGGTTGCAGGCAGTTCCAGTTTTTAACCTTAGGGTTAAAGCTACAATTGTTTTCATCAGGACAATACATTTAAAAAAAATAATAGATTCACAGAACGTTTGGAGTGGTGCTGAATAAAAGTATACAATAAAAGCCTTCTCAGCATTTTTACGACTTTTCACCTTCAAGCGACAAATTTGCACAAACCTACTCCACCTGCCCACACACCCATACAGAAATAAAAATCATTAAGGGTAATTTGAAAGCACATACCTATTTTATCAATGCGGTCTGTCTACTTTAATGCCAGCTACTGTCAGTCATGGATTTAAGATAGATACCATTTTGAGTCATCCATTTTGTAGAGCAAAACTGCCCTGGTGCATGCAGGCCATCGGCTTCTATAAATGGTATGCCTGAAATGCCAAGACAAGACATATGAAAAAAAAACATGCATACAAACAGATGTGGCAAACCCAGTTACATGTTTTTGATTGGAATCCAACATCGTTCCGTAAGTCCGCCTGTCTACTGCGCGTACTTTTAGTTGCAGCCAGCATATGATCAAGGTCAAAGGAGACCAAACCAGTTTTATCCATGCAGAGAAGCCCCCCCTATCACAGACACCTGTGATGGGTCCTCACAACTAAAACACCTTCCCAGTTTCTTTCATTTAGTTACACAGGCAGCTGGTGGCAGGCAAACAGCGTGACGTGCAGAGTAGTGACGTGCTCGTCTGTGTCATGGCTTTTCAGTGCGTTTCAAGTAATACAACAAGGTTGTTCTTGCAAATAAAAGAAACGAGGGGTGATAAAAGACACAAAAAAGAACCGAGAGACCAATGAGGCCCAGCAAGGTAAAAATTAACCCAAATATGTCCTCAGAGACATGGAGACAGGGACAATGTAACAGCCTCACATCACACTCTTCCCCCCAGTTTGTTTCAGTTTGTATTTCCTCAACTCTCCTATCTTTCTAGAAAAAACAGACACTACCGATCATCATTTACGCAGAATTCAGTTGAAAGCTTCAGACAGCAAAGCCACAGAGCCATAATCACTCTGTCTGTCTTACATTTATTGGCCACTTAATGGCACAGTCGGGCAAATGAAGAAGCATGAGGCTTCGGCTCGTGACTGAACCAATTTGAAGGAAACCGTCAGTGCTTCATCAAGCCTAAACTGCCTGTCGCTGGTGCAGAGATACTTTTAATAAAGTAGGGGAGCAGTTACCTACAAAAATACAGCGACTGTATGATGAGGAAACTAAAGTAACACGAAATGGCAACAGGAACACACACATGGAGGAGAACAAGATGATCTGGCAGCGAGAGGGCTGAACTCAGGGGCTTAAACGTCGGGGATAGTGCTCACTGGAAAGCGAAACATAGGATCTATGATCAAGACAATTTTGCCGCTGAGGGAAGCGTAAAACTGAAGACAGAGGCAACTGAGGAAATCTAATAGGACGTACGTCTGAAGAAAAGCCAACACAGAGGAACCAGAAAGGGGTGCAAACTTAAGCAGAAAACGGAAACAGTTAAAAAAAGAAATTAAAAACAATCTGAAGCCCAAAAGTGGTTTTCCATTATTTATCAAATCACTGTGTGAGGAATTGGCGCCCGTTGCAGCTGCAGGCGCCCTGCTTGCTTTGAGAAGAGGCTGCAGTCCTGCACACTGCACAGAGGCTGACAGGCTGGAGGCTAAATGAGACGAGGAAAGGCCCAGGGGAGGTTCACCTCTGGGTCTGTCAAATGGACCGGGCAACAGGGATGCGGGGGATCCACTCTACAGTGCAAATTAATGTTCTAACGGAATTAATGTCGCGTTTCCAGTAGTACCAACTTTGAGCGGTGGCTAAAGTCAGTCACACCAAGGCACGGGAGGATTCCTAACAGGCCGGTCTGTTTCAGGCCGAACTGGTCGGTGGTGGACCTGTTTTTCTTTTTCTTTCTACCCAATAAAGGGCCTCACAGCCGCAGGTGGCACAGCATCAGGCTGAATCAATCTGATGCCAACATCCCTTCAATATAAAAAAAAAGCAAGAAAGAAACTGGTGCGAGTTAAATTAGCAAAGACGCTGGAAAGAAAGGAGAACGTAATGAGTGGAGTAGAGAAAATGTGCGCAAAATAAAGCAGTTAAGTTTTTTTCTGCTGTTTTTTAACTGTGGGACCACAGTCCTTTACTGGAGGAGCCGAGGTCAGCGGGATTTCAGTCAGCCAGGCCAATAATGGACCGAGCAGCATAACTGCAGGTTAGCAAACACTCCCTACATGGTACTGTCCCATCCCAGACTTGGCAGATGTTATGAGCGGGTTTAGGATGTGTTCAGGGGACACAGAACCTTAAATGTTACACTATATGTGTATAAATAATTACACTGCTTTATCAATTAAAATGAATTTCAATCCATACTGGATGACCTGGAAAGGAAAGACATTACAAGGGAGAGTCAAAGGAGAATATTTTAATAATTATAGGCTACATCGTGTTTTCTTGTTTCTACATTAACTATTTTTTACGAGCCCAAGAAAAATAGAAATAAGTTGAGTAATCCCCTTGTTGTTTTTGTGTGTTTAGCGCTTTCCTTTTCTGTGTTCTAACACAGCATTCTGTAATGTTTATTATTGTTGCTGTTATTATTAGTTGTAGCTGAGGAGGACATTTTCAGTCGTGGAGTTAATGCAGAGGGACAGAATGATGCCAGTCATAGGAGTGAGGAGGAGGAGGAGGAAGAGGAGGAGGAGGAAGAGGAGGAAGAGGAGGAGGAGGAGGAGGAGGAGGAGGAGGAGGAGGAGGAGGAGGAGGAGGAGGGAGTGCCAGGTATAGGTGCAGGGCTGGGTTGGTAAAAGGTGTTTGCATTGAATCATATAAAACCTCGAAGGATTGCAGTCCAAACTAAGTTTTTTTTTTACATCTTCTAGCTAATAGGCTGAAAAGGGTGATTCATGCAGGTCTAGCTTGTATTTGAAGGTATACCTGTAGTTAATATTTGCTTTGATACGATAAGCTGCTTGTTTAGTAAACGTTCGTATATGGTAGAGTTTTTTGTTGTTTTGCACATATGGGGGTGGGCGACGCTTGGAGAGATTCTCGCCTGGGGAGTAATTCAATGTAGAACCGCAACTGTACATGAGAGTAATACAGTAATAGTCATGTAATTCCTTGAAGCTTGTCATCAGGATATGTCATTGTTTCGATTTCAAACTGTCTTTTTAAAAAAAAAAAAAGGGTTTAACCCCCCCCCCCCCCCCCCCAAAAAAAAATAAAAATAATAATAATAAAAAATAAAGCAAGCAGGTGCATAAGTACTCTAAACTGTGGGGTGGCTCTGCATGTTTCATGGCTGTTTTCTTAGACACACTTAGTGAATCACTGGTCCCTGAGTTACATCCCCAGGTCAGAGAAAGACATCACATTATCATTGAGCTGGTAAATGAAACTCTTTTGCTTCTTTCCAAGAAACAATTTAACGACTCACTGACCACACTCCTCTCTTAGCCAACAAAAGGCGCTGTGGCTCAAGTCTCTCAGCAAAAAAAAAGAAAAATATATATATATATAAAAAAAACAGAGAGAAGGGTCATACATAGGTATTACAACAAATATCAAGTGTTGTTTGAGTCCTAACCCATCCCTGTTAGTTTCAATTGGGAGATCATGTGTCTCATATTGTTTATATGCATTTGAAAATGGATGCATGATTTCCCACACATCAGAGGTAGAGGGCAGTGTTTGGCTTACTCAAAGCATTTGGCTTCATTAGATGAAATGCACGTACAGTATGTGACAGGAAAGGAGTGGATCAGCTTCAGTTTTCATGTTGAATACTCTTATTAAGGTTTTCTGCAGAAGTGAATTACACCCTAAAACAAAACAAACAAAAGCAAACTCTGCAATCATTCTGCACGTCTTGTGCCAAAGGGAGGTTGTAAGAATACTCTCCTTGTGGTTTGCACCTCTGCCATACTTTGGTGATCCTAAGAGGGATTATTCACCGTAATTGGTGCTCTAACACTTTTGTCTTCTCTGAAGAGATATATTGAGAGGATCTTGAGAATAGTCCTGAGTGCATCTGTCTCTCTTGAGGAGGTAAGAATAGCGTGCTTCTTTGAAAGCGGTCTCATTTGCCCCGAGAGTCCAGGTCTCTACCAAACTCCCTGCTTTGTGTTGAGGACACTGGTGCAAGAAAACTTTTTGGTTGTTTACTTAAGAAACAGAAAAATAAAGTGGTGGGCTGCCTCTTTTATATTATATATATATATATATATATATATATATATATATATATATATATATATATATATATATATGGGATTATTAAAGTATTTCTGAGTCTGATTTATTGTTTGAAATCTGCTAGCATTTTCCGTGAAGTTGCTTTGTTGGGACAGATGTAAATACTGTAATACGTGCATATACAAGTTTGCTTTTATCTGTCTGGGCCATCTTTTTCTATTTTATTTCCCACTGCATTTTGTTGAAAACTACATTTGGTTGCTTTTATGGCTTATTTTTCAGCAATAACTTTCCTCTTGCCACCGTTCTATAATGGCAAGTTTGTGGAGTGCAAAAGTAATAGTTGTTTTGTCAACAGCTTCTGATGCCGGAGCTGTGTATCTTTATAGATCATCCAACGTTGACTTAGCTGCTTTTTATTTTATTTGAATAATAATCTTGTTGCCAGACCTGTCAAGGGTTTATTTAGTTGACTTATGAAGGTAGCTGGTTGCAATTTATTTTATTTTGGTGTGTCAGAGGGTCAGAGAAATAATACATTTTGAAAACCATGACAAATCTTTTATTCACTTTAAAATTATTCCAGATTTTGTGTTGGTCTAAAGTTGCAAATTTGCATTTAAAGGGACATATCATGCTTTTCAGTTCTTCCTTTTCACACTGAAATCATTCAGTTGTGGTTTATATCATGATCGTTGTCCTACAGTCCCTCTTTTACTCTTGTTTTGAGGTGCATCACAGAGCAACTTGTTTTGGTGCTGTTTCTTAAAATCTAAAGAAGGCACCTCCCACTTCACCCCGTTCGGCCATTTTTGTAGTATACTGGGGGACGCTGTAATGAACAACGGAACATTTTCAGTTATCCACTTGTAGCTTGAGCATCCTCCAGCTTGGACTAGAAAATCACAGGGATAAACAAAAATGGTGAATTTGCTTAATTGCTTAGCCAGAAGTCCAGGATCTTGTTTAGCAGCTCCGCAGCAACTGTGATGTAATTGTTCAAAAAAAAAACGGAAAACAAAGAAAATGGAACGGCTTGTAAATGACCCAAACAGAATATAAAGATATCTACTCAGCACCTAGACAGACTACATTTAAATCCTCTACAATCCTAGGTACTCCAAGAACACAACAACATTTATTTAAGGGCTACAAAAGTTGATGTCTCCTTTAAATTTGTCAGTTTATGAGTGAAAAAAATGAAAAAGCCCAAGGAATAGGAATAAGCGAGGCACTGTGCAGCAAAGACATGAACTGACAAGCTAAGTATTTTATCAAAACAAGCATTATCACACATTTAAAAGTGTGACCTTCCAAGACCTAACTTTTTAACGCTTCTCTAGACATTCAAAACAACAACAACAATAAGAGTGAGTGATTTACCGAGGTGCTTGGACATGCGCTGCAGTCCTCCCCACAGAAAGACTCGGCAGCAGACAGGACGCTGGCCAGGCCAGTGTTGTCAGAGGCAGCAGACTAAACAGTAAACAGACACCTCACGGGGCAGAGTCAGCATTTAGCTGAACTGTCATTGACTCAGAGAAAGCAAACAGAAATGCATGTTTTCCACACACAGCAAGATCATAATCTTCCACCGTTAAAGACAAAAATCTAAAGGGGTAAAAAAAAAAAAACTGTTCATATGAAGAAGTATGTTTGTGGCTGTTGTAATTACACAGTGAAGAATGGCCCAATGACAAGATCTATAAGACCTATGTCTAATTGTGTTCAGTGCTTCTGTGTAATTTGTGTATGTGAGATCTGTCCGTGGAGCCTCTGTGGTGCGGGCCATACAATAGGAGGATCCGGCTTCATGGTGGGAAGCTCTCTTTGGGCTTTGGCCCAGTGCCAGCAATCCGGCTGTTGGTTTAGCCATTGATCCCTGGAAGTGGCAGTGGAGGCTTGAGGCCACATTGGTGTTCAGATAAATCACAGGATATGGCTGTTTTTACTGTGGTTACCCCAACCCCCTCCCCCCCCTTCTATACAATCCCCGAAAAAGCAGAGAAGTTTATTACAAAGGCTGAAAATAATCTTCTGTCTTCAGATAAAGCAGGCAGACCACAACTGAGATCAACGTATTTATTGCTTCTTTGGCCTCTGTAATGTTTGTCAGTCCCATACTCAAAGTACATATGAGTGCATTCTACTCTTATCTATTCATTTACAAATCTCTCACGCAGTCACAGACAGACAGACAGACAGGCAGACAGGCAGGCACAGACTCAGACGAGCTGCAAATAGCTGTCAGAGCTCATGTTCTTTAATCCGAGGCACGTCAGTTACAACCGTGATGGCTTCTGTTGGAGGTCATTAACTATTTCTACATGTAGTTTTAGTAGCAGGACACTGGCTGACATAAGCACATATTTTTATTAAAATGAGTTCTAATTGTTTGAATGTTTGAGTGATTTCAGCGGAAAAACACAAGTTTGGTTTGATCTGATTTTTGGCTTTGTTATTTTATTGTTGGGAACATTTTGTATGCAATCATTGTTAATTTGAAATTTACATTTTAGGGATATTTTTACCGGACTTCATAAGTTCTCCTAACTCATGTGCACAATATGTCTGGTTTGTACCTGACATAACCTTTTCCTTGGTGGCTGAGGAGTTAAATTTTAGTCTCATTTGACCAGAGAATCTGCCTCCATAAATTTGGGAGTCATTACATGAACCCCAGCCCTATCAAATGTACAGCTTATTGTAGTCTTCCTATCGCTAATGTGGAGCTCTGCAGCTCCTTCAGGGTTACCACAGGGTCTCTGTGCTGCCTCTCTGATTAATGCCCTGCTTGTTTGGTTTGTGAGCTCTGGTGAGAGGCCCTCTCTTGGCAGGTTAGTTGTGATACTGCAGGTTTCCCATTTAAAGCCTCTGGGGAACATCAAAGACTTGGATACTTTTTCTACTCTAACCCTGACTTGTACTTCTCAACAACTTTGTCCCTGACTTGTCTGGAGAGCTCCTTGGTCTTCATGGTGTGACGCCTCTTGCTTACTGGTGCTGCAGCCTCTGGGGCCTTTTAAGAGAAGGTGTGTTTATACTGACAAATCATGTAACACTTGGATATGAAATAAAGTCCACTTAAGTAGAATTAATTTTGCTGATTATGTGACTTTTGAAGGTAATTGGTTGCACCAGAACCTTTTAGGGGCTTTATAGCAAGTGGACTGGAGACATGTATGTTATTTTTTTCAGTTATTTTTAATTCTTTTTGTGTATTTATTTTTCTCATTTTACTTCACAAACTTAGACTATTTTGTGCAAATCCATCACATGAAGTAAGCATTTTAATTGCAGGTTGGAAAGTAACAACATTAGAAAAACATTAGAAAAAAGAGTTGAGGATGTGGATACTTTTTGCAAGGCTCTGGATACCAACTGTGAATCATCTATATTGAAAAATGTAATGTTTATTAAGATAAAAGATTTGCCGTCTTTTTATGCATAAGAAAGCAAGCCTGTATGTAGCCTGCAGGCCTTTTAGAACCCATATCTCCATTCTTGGTGAGAGGAAAACACTTTCAATTCCAAAGTTAAACACTGAAAATTGTAAGAAGATAAAAGGAAATATTTTTGTCTCATCTCCTCTCATAATGCCCAGAGGCTTATCCCACTAGATGTGTAGTCTTCGCTGTGTGAGGGCAGCAGATACACCACCCACAGCCCCACCTTCGCTGTAATGAAAAGTGTTATGAATGTATGTGCCTTAATTCTCTTCCACTAATGTCTGTGGGTGGCAAAATTAGGGTGGGCTGTGCTGAGGCCACTTAAATGGGAAACCGTGTCCAGTTTAACTGGACTACTCTAAGCCGATTTTTTAAGGTCACATTGGCATCAATGGGGGATTAGTTTGGTTCAGATCAATGTCTGATTGGAAGCTTTCTCTCTGCCATTGCCTCCCTCTGTCCTGGGAGAATGCAGCCAAAGTCTTGCGATTTGTACTTGGGGAGAAGAAAGGCTCTCCCCTCCCATGGAGGACAAAGACACACATTAGCTCAGTTTTGCAGTTTTTTTCTCCACCCACAGCAAAGCTCCCAGTCAAAAGGATCAAACGTATGAAGACATGACCAGTGATGGCACCCCACTGCAGCTGCTGTAGCTACTGTTGCCCTTCGTGTGTGAATGTGTCCGATGTGCGCGTGCATGTGCGCATGTGTTACTGTATGTGAACGGGAGAAGCAGATGGCCTTCGCCACTAAGTGTACACATATGTTGTGAATGTATGGCCGTAAACATTTCTGAGCATGTGTGAGGAACTGGCTCTGAAAAACCAATGCCCACATTCATGAAATGTTTGTCCCGTTTCCCACAGGAGACATAGATGGTTTATTTAAGCTCCACAAAAAAGCCACACAGGTTATGCAAGAAGAAGAGCAGCTTTTCTGAAAACATTACATCCAAACCACTCCAGTAAGCAAAACGTAGCAGTTATATTAAAATCATATCAAAGAAATATACAGTGTCTTGCAAAATTTTTCATTCCCCTTGAATCTTTTCAGATTTTGTCTTAGCTATGGACGTCTGTGTTTTTTATTGGGATGTTTGACTGACACACAACATTCTGACACTGTTAAATGGGAGAAAAAGGTGCAGTTTTTTTTTTTTAAAGTAAAAATTCCTGAATGTGTGGCATGAATTCATATTCAGCCCTATTTACTCTGAAATCCCTAAGTCAAGTTCTGCAGTTTCGGTTTATTAAATTTACTGGTGTGGCGGTAGATAATATTAGATCAACCTTGCACAGTGTGACATGTTCAAGTAAAATTTTAGAAATTGCACATTGCAAACCGGGTTTCAGAGGCTGCAAAAGACATGAGACTAGCTGTGTGAAGCTGACACCCCACCCATGTAAAAAAAAACTCCAGTAAATAGATCGAATGGTTAGTGCCTCGTTTGTGCCGTTCAAATTATCATTTGCGCTGCCTTGGTTTCGGAGATATTAAAGACTATTTGTTAAGGTCATCCAGAGTTCACCATCTCCCCATTTGCTCTGAATCCAACCAATATAGTCTACTTTTTTAGTGCTTTGTTTGTGGCGCTAAAATTATCGTTTGTGCTGCCTTGGTTTCAGAGATATTATGACTTATAATTTCAACTGATGACATCATCATCCCCCCATTTTGCTCCGAACTGAACCAAAGTGGTCTAGTTTTTTAGTGCTTCGTTTGTACAGATTTGTGCAGTAAAAATTAATGTTTGCGCTGCTTTGGTTTTTGGAATATTAAAGAATATTTATTAAGGTTATCAAAACTAATACTAAAATGCAAATACAAAAAAAACGTTTTAGCTCAGACAAGGCTGTTCCTCACCCTCTCCATTTTGGCTGAGGAACAGACAAATAGAGAGATCATCATCTATCCATCTTCCTGTTTATCCATGTAAGGTAGTGGGGTTCTCATGCTTATCTACAACAGTTGTTTGTTTGTGGACAGTAAAATATCTACATTTTATCTGTGTCACTTGTTACAGCTAATTGTGTCATTACCCAAATCAAACTGAAGACATAAGCAAACAAGGCAGACCATAATTTATATAGAAGCTGGAGAGAGGTCTGTAATTTCATCCGTTCCCTCAAACAAAATTGCCATTATCTCTTAAATAAAAAATAAAAAAAACATAGTGTGTTTTCTATAATTAGTTTTCTTACAACGACACAACTGTAGCCAGCACAAAATGGCTCGCAGCATGACATTTCCCAGCAATAAGACTTAAAATAAACATGTTCTGCCAAAACAAAGACTGAACTGATGTTCTGGGTGACAGATTAATGACTCAATGAAGCTGCAAAATATGGAATTTGACAACATTTTAAATGCCTTCTGGAAGTGCTTTTCCCATCCACATTTGCATGCAATTCTTGTATCTGCTTGCACAACCATCTCAAATTACTGCTTCAAGTGTACCACAAGAGTCTTGAGCCCATTTGGGTTGGTGCTACAGAATGGCCTCTCCTCCCCTCTGGTTGAAGTCTATTGAGATGCTCAGCAGCTGGGAGTGTTTTCTGTTCTAAGTACACTGATCATGGTTAGCTGAGTAAGGGTCGCAGGTCAGAGGTCATCCTGAGCCCCGCTGCAGATGATGCTTAATTGACTTAGGAACAAGAACCTCGGGCAGCCATCTTTAATGGCAATCTTTCTCGTCAGGTTTAGAGTAGGACCCCAAAGTAAGCACAAAAACAGAGGCAGTGAGATCAGGGGAAAAACAAAGTTCACCCAGAAAAGCTAAGCCAAGACAACCTGCAGCAAGTCAAATAAAGTGATTATAGAAATCTAATGTGACAAAAAAAAAGCACACTGCCCAAAGAGAACAGCAAAAACAATTATATAGAAATACACACAGACACATAGGATTAAATACATTTTTATTGATTTAAAACATTTATTAAACTCAGCTCATCGTTGTTGACGCTATAGTTATATTTATTCTGTAGTTACAGAAATGGGTCTCTGTTACATATTCTTTAAGAAAGCTCCTGCAAGCAAACCTACTGTGGTGAAGTGAGCAGACATGCATGCTCAAGCCAACTAACTTTTTCTATTGGCTAACAACTTTCTCAACCCATACACACTGTATTACACTAAAAGAGCCATTTGGGTTCAGCCACTGCGGTAGAGAGGACACTGCAGGTGAAAAATATAATATTCTTTAAAAATCAGTCTTTAATTATAATTTTTACGACAAGAAAACAAAATTTACTCAAATGTGATATGGATTCCTTCAGATGAAGCCAAACACTGTTTTTTTGTCATTTTAGACTAAAATATACTTTAAGTGTAGTTGGTTACATGCATTTCTGTCTTTCCTCTCCAAACTCAGGCATGTCTATCAGACTCCTTTGACAATAAGACCTGACATGAAGTAAGGTACAGTTAAGAATTACTTATGTTATGTTGGACTTCTTATATGATTTCTTAAGCTGAACGTTTATTTCCTCATGCCTCAACTGAAGGGACAGAGAGAAAGACATGAGCATAAAGAACATAAGTTAGCCAATATTTGTTCTTCTATCTGAGCTATTTTAAATTCTTTCTATAGAATAATCAAGCTGAATCCCATTATTTTAATTTTCTTATTTATTATATTGAAAATTTATTTAACTGAATTTGCTCTAATGTATATTTTTCATTTGTAACTACACAAAATGCAGCAAAAATAATGCAATGGTATACTTCACCATCATGCTGTTGCCCCTCTAATGTTCCTTCAGTGCATTGAGGAAGTCAATACACATCTAACCCATCCTCGACCTTCCTCAATGTCTGCATTGTGGACGTGTTTCAACAAAGATATAGTGGAATATGGCTACATTTATCGACCCCTTAATGAGATTAATTTATCCTGTCCACTTAGCAGAAAAAACAACCCAAAGAGTTATACTTCTGTCTGAGTGCTTGACTGTGGGGAAGATGTTCTTTATGTAAAACTTGACATTCCATTACCTCAACACACAAGGGGTCGATTTGGATCAAATTTTGTTTCACTTGACGCTTGTACCTTCTTGCAGACCTTATCTGAATTATTCAGCTCGCTTGCAAACTGAAAACAGGCCTATACTTATTGTCTCCTACCACAGGGGGTTGCAAAAATTTAGTCGATTGAAGAGTAGTGGGTCACTAAAAGTCTTATCAGTAACTGATATCCCATCATCTGCTTTCAGACTGATAAGAAGTACCTCCTCTGTTGTTGTGGCCTGATCCCACTTTTTTCTGATAATCATCCTTCCCACATGAGCAGAGGCCTTGCCTGTAGCCCCAAAGTAAAGGTTGTTTTATTTTTTATCCAATTCTAAATGATTACATGAACAGCTAAGAATATTTGCATCAGAGTTCTTTAGCTCCGGATACCCGTTGCGGGTGTTTTAGCTGTAACCCCATGCGTAATTGCATTTAACCCTCACCACCTGATTTCACGTTCATGACAATCAATCAATATTTATTTATTTATAGCACTATTACACACCATAGTGACCAAAGTGCACCACAGGTAAAACTAAATATTACAATTCTAAAAGCAATAAGCAACAAAAGTGCAATGTCACAGTTAGGATAAAGATAAGACATGATAAGATAAGAAATACCTTTATTGTATCATAATGGGGAAATTCAGGCATGACCGTAGCATAAACTAGCTAACATACAGTTAACTTCTAAAGCAAGGGAAAATGAACTTATCAGTAAGGCAAAAAATAGACATAAACAGAAAGTATGTATTGCACAATTAATGATAATATGGCATATTCAGATAAAAATGCAATATTCAAGTTAAACAGAGGAAATACAGCAGCCGATTTACACGACGTGACAAAAATGTGGAATAAGCATGATTGTACAAGCAACGCTCAGAATATCTAAAGCATTCACAAGTGTACCTTAGCATCCGAGAGACACAGGAAAGGATTGGTGATCAGATCAAGAACCCGTGCAACCATTAGCATGTTTGTAAACACTTACTGAGTTTGTTGGGAGCAGCAGAGATTATACTAACAGCAGCTGGGAGGAACAACCTGTGGAAATGCTCCTTTGAGCTTATGTGATGCAGTAGTCTGCAGCAGTCTTCTGTAGAGAGCATCCATGTTGTGACTCCATCTAAATAAATAAAATAATAAAAGCAACAAATCATAGAATATCACTGGCCTAATTCTCAAGCACCCCAAAATCAGAAGCCAAATGACAAGAGATTTTTCAAAAGGGATTTAAAATCACCCAAAGTTTTGGCAGACTTTATGGATGGTGGAAAACTGTTCTGCAGTATAGGAGTTGCAGCTATAAAAGCTTGGCCTCCTCTAGTGACCAGCTGAGTCCTCAGAACTACTAAAACCATTTGGTTCAGATCTCAGCATCCTAAACAAGCACACTTTTTTATAGGCTGCCCACTTTATCTGGCTGATCTAATGACTTTGACTGTTTTTTGCCCTTTACATTGATGTTGGTTGGGAAAGAGGTTGCTGCATCTCCTGGTCTGTCTTTGTCACGTGACATAATTAGACATCCCCAACTGTCCCAGTAGAGGGTGTAGAGAGCAGCAGAGATAGATTAGAGATTAAATCAAAGCACAAAATGTATTAACCTGGGGAACAACTTTTTGTGTGGGTTTTGTCACCACACATATTAATCTATTAGAATGTGGAATGAGTCAATTGTAAACAAGTCATAGCAAAACAATGTAGACATGCTAACGTTAGCCTAGCATTTCAGCAAATGGCTTTGCAAGCATTGTCACCAGGAGCAAAATGTGAGTTTATTCAAATGTCTATCTGTTTATAACTATTTTGGGTTAGAAAATATTTTTAGACACAAATTAAAAGGCTGATTCAGGAAATTATAGCTTTCTGAACTGTAAGAACTTGTGTTGGAGCACCATATGAGCCTTTCCTACATGAAGTACCATCAGGACAAAAAACAAATATGAATCATGATTTTAAAGAATTATCAGATTAGGATTCCCTATCAACAAATGCCTGTCTTTAAATGACTCGAAAGAGATGTGTGGCAAAAAACAAACAAAAAAATCAAATTATATTTCTTTTTTTAGACTTTATTGCAGATTTGTTGCTGGACAAATTCTCTTTTTCAGTAATTTCCCTCTGGGATTATTAAAGTATTTCTGATTCTGATTCTGAGATTTCTGTTCCGTTTTTCCTGCTTTTAAAACTACTTTTGACGTTTTAAAAACACCCCACGTAATCTAAATTGAACAAAATGAGCTAGGAAGTATCCACGGGAAGCCGCAGTGTGTATCTGCAGTCATTGGGTGAAAGGTGGGGTGTTACACAGAGCTCCCATCACAGGGTAACACAAGAAAATCCATGCACAAACACACTGATACCTAAGGGCAGTCAAGAGAGAAAAATAACCAAACATGTATGTTTTTGGACTGTGGGAGAAACTGGGCTATCTGGAGCGAATCCACGTATGCACTCGGAGTTCTTGCAAACTACATGCAGAAAAGCTTGATTTGAACTCAGTGTCTTCCTCCTGCAAGGCAATAGTGGTAGTGAGTGCCACTCACAGCCCGTGAAAAAAAGTAAATCCCTGACTCAAAACGTAAGAAATAATGCTCAAGAGCACTTTAAAATGTTGCAAAAAAGTAAATTTACTTGAAAGTAAAGTGTAAAGACAAGTGTTGCTAGTTGAGTTTTATCCAGGTGCTTATGGAAAGCATTAGTGGAGAAAGAGTGTTTAGTAGAGAAAATTATGCTAATCAGAGATGATTTGGATCAGGGCAAACAGTAAAATGTTTGCTGCAATATAGCTTGATTACAAAAGGATCATCTTTCAGTCAGTATTTGTCCTCACTAATCTCTGTTTTCTCTTTCCAGAGTACATACAAACAACATAATCTAACATGCACGCTAAGTAGCAGAAGAGAACCTGCATAATCATAAGAGATAAGTGCAAATAACATAAAGGCCCCAGTTGAGACCAGGACTGAAGACTTTGTTGACGTCAGGTTACTGTGCTGTACAAGTCACCCTTGCGCAGATTTTAAGTTCTTGAAATTGACAGGTAGACAGCCCAACACTGGGTCTTTCTGCATAGAGTTTGCATGTTCTCTCTGTGCATGCATGGGTTCTCTCCAGGTACTCCGGCTTCCTCCCACAGTCCAAAAACATGACTGTCAGGTTAATTGGTCTCTCTAAATTGTCCTTAGGTGTGAGTGTGTGCATGGACAGGGCATCTGCATGTCTGTCCTGTCTGTCTCCGTGTTGCCCTGCAACAGACTGGCGACCTGTCCAGGGTGTACCCCACCTCTCGCCCATTGAAATGCTGGAGACAGGCACCAGCACCCCTCGCAACCCCATGAGGGAGAAAGCAAGTAAGAAAATGGATAATAATAATAATACATTTAATTTATAATAAACCTTACATCAAATTTCTAGGTTTCCATTTAATACAGTTGCCAAACTTACTCAAAGTTATAACTGTATTTTGCCCAGCTCTCTTTATAAATAAGATTTAATCTATTAAAAATAAAACCATTGCCATCTTTCCAAATGTACTTAGTTCATCCTCAATAAGTAAAGCAGCATCGGCGGTATTTAGAACCTGATCGGTGTTTGAATTGTTTAGAAGCAGAGCTTTCTGAGCTATCTAAAATGTTAGCTTCATCTAAACCTTCTACCTGTATGTTAGACCCAATCCCAACCAAGTTATTTAAGGAAGTATTCCCTTTGTTTAATAATTTTAGACATGATTAATCTATCCTTAGTAGATGGATGTGTACCACAGGCTTTTAAAGTAGCTGTTATTAAGCCTTTACTTAAGAAACTCCTTCTTGATCAAAATGACCTAACAAATTACAGACCTATATCCACTTGTCCTTTCTTCATATAGGTGTTTCTGGAAATAGTTGCTAATCAGGTATTTGAACATTTACACAGTAATGATCTGTTTGAAGAGTTTCAGTCAGGCATCAGAGCACATCTGAAACAGCTGAAACTATTTCAGTGCTCACTAATGATATTTTCTTGGCCTCAGATAATGGACTTGTGTCAATATTTGCCCTGTGAGATCTCAGTGCTGCATTTGATACAGCTGATCACAAGGTATTAAGGAAATAGCATTAGGCTGGTTTAAATCGTATTTATCTGACATATTTCAGTTTGTTCATCTAAATCAGGGATGGGCAACTTCTATGATAAAGAGGGCCACATTTTTTTCAGCACGACCATTGGAGGGCCACATGACCACGCACTTCAAATAATTGGATATGAAAGACGCTACAAATTATTCTCAATAAGAACAAATTTTAGATGAATTTATATCTGTATGTTTACTGCACCATCATATAACTATTTTCTGCATATAATTGCATTTTAATATGTCCTTAAGCAAAAGACAAACCGTTTGCTTTAAAAAAAAATTGCAAAAAAGGAATTTAAACTCCATATCAATGCATTCAGGAGCATGGGTCATTTCAAATTTACAAGGAAAGAGGCATAAAACGGCACAGAACTCAAACAATAATGTGTCTATCCAGAAACTGTGTGGGCTTTCTTACAATACTGAATGCTCTATAATTGTATTTCTGTTACTTTTAGATTATGCACATCTGTTAGCTTTTTATTCTGAAAAATCTAATGTCCCATGCTCCTGAATGCACCATAGCTTTCTGACGCTCACGAATGCATCACACTGGTCTGTGAACGCGGTGCTGCACGTTTGATCTTCTGCTTAAGACAAAGCTTTGCAGTTTCAAAACTCACGTCAGCTCTCACGGTTTATGTTGTGTGTGAATGACAAGAGACCAAAAAAAAAATTCCCCATGTCCGTACTTCTTCCCATTTTGTCTGAAAAATGTGACTTTCTCGTCAAGTTTTCCCTTTATTCCACTGCTAGTGGCCAGGGCTCTTGACTTTCTTCCTCGCTGTTGCAAAGCGGCCCATGACCGCTATTGTTTGGGTACGGCCCCCTATCGGTCAAAAGTATAATTACATTTTTTTTTTTTTTTTTTTTTTTTTATCATTATTAAATTATTATTGATCTATTCGGGGGCCGCACTGAGTGATGACGAGTACAATCCAGCTGGGAAGAGTTTAGTCCAGTCAGACCGTTCTCCTTGGCACTGTCCCCTGCGACCACTGCAAGTCTCTCTCTCTCTCTCTCTCTCTCTCTCTCTCTCTCTCTCTCTCTCTCTCTCTCTCTCTCTCTCTCTCTCTCTCTATCTCTCGCTCTGTCTTTCTGGTTGATTTTTGTGTTTTTGTTGTTTTTTCCTCTCTCCACAGTAGCTGCATTTTGCCTGTCATTAGTTTAGTTCAGATGCCGCCCTGGAGGTTGATATTAGCTGGGTTGCTGCTGACCTGAATGCTGGCTCGGAGTTTCTCCGCTTGGCTGTGTCTCTCTCCTTGATGAAGCCACTTTGGGAGCTACAACTGTGCTGCTGTGCTCCTTTTGTGTCTCTGCCTTGTCTTCTCAAACCCCCAGTAAGTCGTGGCAGAGTGCTGTTCACATTGAGCCTGGTTCTGCCAGAGCTTTCTTGCTGTTAAAAGAGAGTTTTCCTCTCCACTGTTGCTGCATGCATGCTCGATATGAGGGATTTCTGCAAAAACATCAACTATGCAGGTGACTGTCCACTGTGACTCTTCGCTCTTCCAGGGGGAGTGAATGCAGCAAATCAATGACTCAATGCAATCTGCTGGGTTTCCCTATATAGAAAACTTATGCCCAGTCTGGATGATTTGAGGAAATTTACCCTGTAAACTGCCTTGAGATAACATCTGCAGTTTATAAGTGCTACATAAATAAACTGATTTAATTTAATCAGTTTACCAATCTAAAAGTGATACAATAAAATAGCAACTGTGTAGCTTTTGACCCAAGTATCAGTTTAATTTGAGATATATTAAACCATTTTCAGGTCAATATACAGCACTTGGCATGTATTAATGCTCCGTGCTGGCCGCCTTTCTCAAAAACTCGGCAATGTGAATTGAATTCTAGTCGCTGAATTCTAGGTTACCGCCGTCTGTGCTCAGATTGCTGTAACAACAAGATAAAACAGATTTGACACTTACCTGATCAGACATATTTTTGGTTTTCTGATGCAGATATAAATAATTTCTCCATATATACTGGTCCAAAGCGGTCTGCTATCAGATTCCAAAACATGGAGGGAGACTGTTTAATTTTGCGACAGTGCAGTGTTGCCAGTGGCCTTTAGGGCCACTAAACCTGAAAGTAACAGGTCTAGTGCCCCTAGTGGATAAAATTTACATTATTGTGCTTTAAGACGGTTAATAATAATATGTTACTAACTTCAAACAAATTAACAAATTAATCCACAAGTGTGTTTTATGATGATAAGACAGTAGTAAGCATAGTTAAAGAAACCTGTCCTAGATACAGAAGCCTAACAAACAAGAGCCTTTAATGCCAAAGGCAATTCTTTGCTCAGTACTTATCTTCTGTGGAATTAACAGTGTAACCAGTCAACCACTCACAAGATAGATGATGCCAACATAGCGATTAAAAAGTCCAGTTCTGTTTATAGTGGCAAATGACATACAAACACCTCTGTCACCTGCACTGACTTATATTTACCTTCCCAACCTACACCCTCCTTATGTGTGCTTCATAAAGAGCATGCGGTGCACTATAAATGACTGTTAACACTAAACATCTGCAAAATAATGTGATACGAAGAGACATAAATCTAATATGGTGCTGCGACACAGTCTATTGATGCAAGCATTTACATTTCTATCGTGAGCTAAACTGTGCTGTACCTAATTTGGTCTGCAATCTGCTGGGCCCATTTTCACCCATTTACTCAGTGAGGGTAATAATATGTTTGTTTTGCTCATGGGTTTGGTTTGGATATGAAAAGGAAAGATTGACAGTGCACCTGTGGGCTGCTTGTAAAGGAGTGACCCTGAAAAAGAATGGAAGGGAAGAAGAGGGGGAGCGGCAAGCCGAAAGGTTTCTCAGCTCTGCAAACCACTTCAGTTCTCACTTGAGTGCCTCTCTTTGGGCCTTAACCCACACAGACCCCCACCTCACCGTTTCAGATTCAAATTCCTCCACTCGGCTAGACCCCGTCATTCCCCTCCCTCCCCCAGCGCTCGGCACACACCAAGGGGCATTCAAAACGCATTAACACCAAATCAATGGGAAACAGTAAAAAAGCAAAAAAGGGGGAGAAAAGAAAAAAAATCTCCTTAGCAACATAATCTAGACGGCCTGACGAGAGGAGAGGTGAAAAGAAAAGAGAAAGAGGGTTGGTGGTGGCTTTTAGGAGGGGAAGAAGAACTGAACACAAAAGCTGGACACACATACAGAAACAAAATTGAAAATTAACACAGAAGAAACTGTTCCTTTTTTCATGGGAACACAATCGGCTACATTAAACCCTGAGCCGGGCCCCACCTCCTCGCCTGGCCTCGCCTGGGCTCCCCTAGGTGGTGGCTGGAGGCTCCGGTGGAACTCTGCTTTGTTTCAGACAAGCCCAGCTGAAGGAAACTGAGTCTTGGGAGTTTTTAACACATTTGTTTGTACAAGATTTCTCCAATGCACGGCTTATGAAAAGTAAACATTATAATTTTTGAAAATGTTTTTATTTGCAAATCACCAAGTAGCAATCTGTACCACCTCAAGAAAAAATTGTCATTAAATGGTGGCAATTAAAGTGTTTTTTTTTTAATATTCATGGATCTACATATTTTTTAACATTACAACCACAGACTTCAATAGATTTTTTTTGGAATTACAGGTCATAGACTCACACAAAGCAGTGCACAGATGTGAAGTGGAGGAAAGGGATTTTTATTTTCTAAATGTTTTTTGCTGTAATAAAATTCTGAAATATGATGCACACGTTCTTATTCAGACCCCTTTTTTTCTGATAACCCTGAATGAATACCAGCACATCCAGCAGCCTTAAAAAAATCCCCTACTTAGAGTTCATTCACTGGTTATTTATTATACAATGTATATGCACGTACATACGCGTAGGTGCGTATGTAAGTAGGCGCATAGATATATGTATATATTTAAGTATATAGATATGTTTATATATATATATATATATATAGACCACTAAGAATGTAAATGAGACATCATATGCCCATTCCTATTTCCTTTTTTTGTATTTTTTTTGGTATTCTTTCTGATCCATTGTATATATGAAGATTCACTGTATATAATTGAATGCACCTTCCCTACTCTGCACCTTCTTGTATGAGCCGATGTGACGAGTGAATTTCTCCATTGTGAGATCAATAAAGACTATCTTATCTTATCTTATCTTATTTATTCTCAGTATAAATACAACTTTTCTATGAAGGCCTTAGAAGTTTGTTAGAAAACATTAGTGAACAAACAACCTTAAAAAAAACAAAACAAGGAAGCACATGTGTACCAGATTTGGTGCTTGTACCACCAAGTGAAAGGTTGGTGCTCCCTGCTCTGTTCTCCTCGTGCCTGACTGTAAATGAAATCATTTGAACTCGTCATGCTGGTCCACAACAAACCTCATCAAACATGACAATGTGAAATCACAAAGTGGGGGCAGGGATGCTAATGCACATACTGCAAAGAAGTTTTAAACTTGCTGCAGTAAACCGCTATAGACCTTCAAACTTAACGTGGCCTTCAGTTCCAAAACAGTGCAGCTGAAAGGAATGAGACATTTCTCAAATGACATCACATTTGCCCCCCCCCCCCCCCCTCCAAGAACACAACTTCTGTTGGTCCAAATGTAGATGCCGGAAAGTTGGCGGAAAGAAAGCTGCATTGGTGTAAAGGTAAGGCTTTCTCTTGCTTTCTCTTGCTAGTCTGAATATCCTGCGTTGCATTGTGGGGCATTTTTACTGTTATGAGGAGAAGGGAAGTCTGGATTGTCTGCTGTTTTAATTCCTCTGAGAAAAGCAAAATACCCGCACACGTTGCAGCCGCTGGTATTGGGTCTGGATATTCCTCTTTTGGCCCCTTACCACTGATGAAATGTAATAAACATATATAGGTGTTTCTGGTCACATTTTGAACAGTAAATGGTAAATGGCTTGTACTTGTACAGCGCTTTATCTAGTCCAATGATCACAAAGCGCTTTACACTACAGTCAGTCATTCACACATTCACACCCTGACGGTGGTGAGCTAGGTTAGTAGTCATAGCTGACCTGGGGCAGACTGACAGAGGCGAGGCTGCCATACATTGGCGCCACTGGTCCCTCTGACCACTGCCAGCAGGACATTTGGGTGAATTGTATTGCCCAAGGACACAACGACTGAGATGGATGGAGGGGAGGATCAAACCGGCAACCTGTCAATTGCAAGACAAACTCCTGCACCACTGATACCCCGCAGTGGCGCAGTAAAGCCGTCCGTCCCACTTACATGCTTGTATGTTGGCATTTGTTCAGGGTTTGCGGAAAGGAATGAAAAAAACTCCTTTCATATGGTCACGAAAGCCATATCGAGAGTCACTCAGGCACACATAGAAGTAGCAGTGTTTTGTTGTTACCATTATATTTGCTGATGTAATATTCAGGACAAAGCGTTCCATGCTTCTACTCTACAACGTTTGTCTGACTCCAAGATGGCCATAAGGCATGCGCACTGCACTGTTCAAAATTCAGTATATTGACGTCATTTGAAAAAAATGTCCTATTAGTTTCCATGGCCAAGCTCCAGTATCCAAGCTTGATTTAAGCAACTGTAATTCAAAGCGTTGGATGTTGGGGTATAAAGCCATCACCACAGGACTCTAGAACAGTGGAAATGTCTTCTCTGGAGTGATAAATCATGCCTCTTTCAGGCAATCATATGGACAAGTCTGGATGTGGTGTCTTTAAGTAGAATGACCTTATTGTATCTGGTACAAATTTTGGCAGATTATGATGTGGAGATGTTTTTATGTTTTTTTGTGAGTTGGCCCTTTAATTCCAATTAAATAAACTCCTAATTATTTGGTATACCAAGAGACAATTTCTTGCAACCAATGAAATGGTTAGTGGACGGGCTTTCCTGGTCTGAGATGACTGTGCACCATTGTACTAAGCAACATGTATAAAGACCGGGAGGAATGAGCTTGACTGGCTTATGGAGTACAGAGCTCAGTCCGATAAAACACCTTTGAGCTTGATTTGGGTGGAGACGGCGAGGCAGAACTTCTCATCAAACCTCAGAGTCTGACCTCAAAATTCCCTTTAAGGAGAATGTTAGTAAATTCACGTAATTTACACACTCTTAAACCATGTGGAAAGCTTTGTATTAGTCTATGAAAAATAAAATTCTTAGAAAATATGCAAAAGATGGGGTTGTAATGAGACAAAATGCGGAAAACATCAAGAGGTATGCATACTTTCTAAAGGTACCGTTGACACTTCCTACCCTGTGAATTCAGTGGTGCATGTTTGCAGACCACAAACACTTGTAAAAGATGTGAGCTGTCTCATCCAGCCGTTAGGTAAACACTTACCCGGGCTTAATGAACTCTTCGTCTGAGTTTGTGGAAGAACAATAAAGAAGTTCCTTAGAGATAAGACCAGTCTTTGTTTGCCCTGACGGTTCAAACACAACCAAATTCACTCTTAACCAAACAAGCTAACAAATAAAATGATTAAAATATTGATTTAAGTTCCTGAGGGGAAGCAGATGAACTGTTAATGTTTACCAGAGTGATCATGTCGTGTTAAACTGTGTATTTTGCAGGGGCAATTAGCATGGAGCAGGAACTCTGGCCACCAGCAGCCCTGTAAATGACCCCTGACCTCTCCTACATGATCAGCCCACTGAGAGGAGGACCTGCTTTAATTAGGAGGTCATTAAGACCCAACCTCGTTCACCAGAGAACTACACAAAGCCAGGCCTTGCTCCCACCTGCAAAAAAAAAAAAAAAAAAAAAATGGGCTAGTTTTATTATTCCAGAAAAAATATCTGCACATTAGTTTCATGTTTGTTTTGTCCAGTTCTATTTTAAATGACTGCTGATCACAGCTAGAGTGTTGAGTTATTCTTATTTATTCAGTATTTAATTGTATTTTCATTGCGCACATGTAAATCTAAGTTGCTTTTTTTTGTTGCTTTTTCTCAATGTTTTTTCAGTGAGTGAAACAACTCTGCGCCTGGCGAAAAGGTAAAGTGCCGGTTAAACTCTCACTGTGATTGAATGGATGAAAAATAGAAAGAAAATGAGTGAACCATGAAAGACAAGCTAGCGCTGCCCGGCAAAGGAAAGACTAAAGAGGTGAAATAACAAAGTCAAATGGACTATAAAGGTGGAGAAAATAGATGACAAGGCAAAGAGTGATTCCAGAGGCCTTTTATTCAAGCCTCTGATTTCACACTCGCACAAAGAGCTTTGGGGACGTTTCATCCTTTTCACATTTCTTCTGCGTTTGGTCAGTGTTGCGCTGCAGCGGAGTGTCTCCAAAACGGGAGAAGCAGCGCTGCCCTGAGAGAAGTCAGCTCCATTCACAGCTTTATAAATCACCTCAGCATGTGCAGACCATGGCCAATCGGCCAATTACGCCCCCCTGACACCCAGGGGCTGATAAAGAAGGCCCGCGACAATGGGATCACAGGCCAGATAAACGACCCTTTAATGAAGTCGCCCACAAAACAGGCCAAAACCGCGCGCCCCACTTACGTATTCCATCACGCCGTTGCCCTCACATTTCCTCTTGCTCAGTCTCCACGGCAGCCACAGCTGGGGAGAGGTGGCCGCAGAGAAAGAGAGGCAGAGTGAGAGAAAAAGGAGAGAAAAATGACTCTGTGCTCTGACACTGCTAAGCCCCCCACCTAAGGGCCCCTTTCAGACTTTTGGCTGAACAAAAGCATCTGTTGCCATACTGTGCCGCTCAAACTCACCCCCCAAACCAGCCCCCTCACACACTTCTTCTCCAGTTAGGAGCGGAGCCATGCCGAAGTGAAAAAAAAAGAGAAAGAGGCGGCAATGGGCTGTCTGCAGCTGAGGCTGCTCACCTTGTGGCACAAGCTATTGTGCGCCCCATTCCAGGAGCTTCTCCATCCATCTTTGTGTCTCCGGGACAAACGGAGAGAGAGGGAAACTTTGTATGATGGAGTGAGAGAGAGAGGGGCAAAGGACTGCAGCTGCGGGATGAATAGGAGAGGGAATGAAGAGATGAGGTGGGAGTGAGAGTGAGAGAGGGGCAGCTGCAGGGTGGTCCCACCCCTTCGTCCCTTCACCTCGGCAGAGTTGTTTGGCTTCTTGAGATTCAGAACACAAATAGTCATCCAGCCATGCACTTTGAGTTCGGGTTGCTCCTGTGAAGCAGCAGAAAAGACTGATGGGGTGGAGGACAGGAATGGCCAAATAACCAGAGAAAAAGGGTAGTATATTTGGAAAGATGTTTTAGTTTCATCGTCTCTCCCTATTTCCCCTTTAAACAGCACGAAGGGTTCACTTTTAACTCATTCTATCACAAAATGTATGCAGCCTCAATTTGTTCCAGTCTGGCAAGGTTAGGGTATTACTTTTACATTTGCTCACATTACAACCACAAATTACACTGTGTTTTGTGTGTTATACTTATTTAAAGTAGTACAGAATTGTACAATGGAAGGAATTGTTTCAAAGCATTTTACAAAAACCAGTCTGAAAAATGTGAAATGCTCATGGGTCAATACTTTATTGCAGCTTTTGCTCATTTCTTTTTTCAATATAGGTCAAGTTCAGTCAGATTGGTCGGAAAGCATCTGTCAATATAAGTGTTTAAGTATTGCCAGGTGTACTCTAATAGGTCTGGCCTTTGACTAGGCCATCCTAACAGAGCTGTGGATATCTGCAGCTCCCTCCAAGTTACCCTACACCCCTTGGTGCTTCTCTAATAAATGCTCTCCTTGCCTATCTTTCGGTTTAGGTTGACGGCCAAGTCTTGATAGAGATAGTGTGGTATTCTTTTAATTTTTGAATGATGGACTGAACAATGGGGTGTTAGGAGTGTGTTATTATATTTTATTACCTAATAACCTAAACTTCTTTCTCCCAGTCTCGTCTGCTCTGATCCTTGGTCTTCATGTTACTTCATGTTTCTCTAATTTCTGTAATACAGAAGAGCTGGATTAATATTGAGATTATATTAGACACGTTCAGCCTGGTTACTAACGTCTGAAGGCAGCTTGTAACACTGATTTTATTGGTTTATGGGCATTAGAACAGGTTGGTAGTTGTAAACTTGGTTCTAAATTGTTTCTCCTGGTAATAGAAAAGTAAAATAAAATAATAAAGAATAGATAAAGGGGGATAAACTACCGACAAATTGCTGTTGGCTTTTTGCAAGGTGCTACCACATTTTCTTTGATCTATCACTCTTTGAAATTGGAGGGCCCACTTGCCATCATCCTAATCTTTAGCTTCCTCCACATATTCTTAGATTCAATTCAGTACTCTGTTGGGCTATTAATATTATTTGCAGGCAGGCAAAACATGTAGGAAAATGTTTTACTGTTACTTTACGCCTAAAGTTAAAAAGAAAAGAGCAACATCAAAAAAGCAAATATAGAAAACTGAAAGCACAAAAAACTACAAAAAGCAAAGAAAAACAAAAATGCAATTAAAATAAAACCTAAATCTGACTGGGGTATGAATAGTTTGGGCTAATCTGTGGCTCCATCCATTTCACCACTAAAGTGTGTCATCATCATGCTGTGGGAACGCTGGGAAAGGAAAGCTGTCCCTTACTTCATGTTGAGCAATCACTGTACACCATCCAAACCAAAAGGTTTCATTTTGGTCTAATCGAACCAGAGTATCTTCTTAAACATGGCTACATATCTTGTGAAAAAGACCAAGTAAGTAGTCAGAAATAGCTTCATAAAGGTCAGACCTGTGCAGAACCATAGACATTATATACATAGACGCCTCGTTAGGCGGGTTCTGTCTATGCTGCGGATGAGTCAGAGCATCCTCCATGTTGAATGTGGTGAATCTGCTGTTAGATTCAGACACTTAACAGTATCAGAGGAACTTTAATCTCATAAAATACTTTATATTCATAATATTTTTATATTTGTAATGTTACGAGTTTATTTTCATATAACTTTGGTTTCATTCTCCTGACTTTATTATTGTAAAAAATAAAAATAACTAAAAGAATCTAACCTGGCCCTATTACTCCAGGACTAAAATAGTTCTGCAGATTTTGACTATGCTGGAAATCTTCCCCCTTAATTCTCATAATATGACATTTGTCTCATAATAATACCACTTTTTTTTTTACTTTATTCTCCATATTAGTAATTTTATCTCTTTAATACTCCCCCTAAAAGTCTGTTGCTAATCTGTGTCTATACCAGATCTTAAAAGGTTCACACGGTTTTATGAAATAATGAAGACCACAATGTTTAGGTTTAACCAACTGATTTTTATATTCATAACACATACACATATATATACTCTCTCTCTGTGTCTTTCTCTCTCTCTCTCTCTCTGTGTCTTTCTCTCTCTCTCTCTCTCTCTCTCTCTCTCTCTATATATATATATATATATATATATATATATATATATATATATATAGATATGATACTTATATTTATGTACTTATATGCATATACATATTATACATATGCATATACATAAATACATAAATATTATATATATAGACATGCATACATAAATATTATATATATAGACATACATACATAAATATTATATATATATATATATATATATATATATATATATATATATATATATATAAAATCTGGGCATATACTTATAAATAAACAAACACCTATTTATTTATAATACTTCAAAATCTATATATGCACATCTATATCTAAAAACATCGATCTAAAACTCTCTGTTCTGCCAATCTCTATCAATTATTTTTTTTAATTTTTTTTACAAGTACACGTAAGCTCCATCTATATATTTATATCTAAATACCTAAAACATATATACAGGGAACATAGACCTTCACTACTTTCTGCCACATATAATATGGCGGCGACGTTGACGTGCAAACCTGTGCCCAATGAGGCGTCTACGTATATATGTCTGTGTGCAGAACTACTGTCCTGTTGACAGGACTTGAGCTCTGGATCTCTGCAGCTTATCCAGAGTTACCACAGACCTCTCGACTGCTTCTCTGATTTATGCTCTCCTTTCCGTGCCTGTTGGGTTTACGTTAATCTTTCTATATTTAAATGATTGATTGAAAAGTGCTCTGTGACATGTTTGATCCTGAAGAGGACGTTGTCAAATCTCAAAACTGCTTCCCAACTTTCTCCATGACCCGTCTGTTGTTTTAATTCGTCTTCATGATGCTGTTTGTTCACTGATGTTCTCTATAGAAAATCTCTTAGGCCTTCCCAGGACAGCTGGAATTACATTATGATTACATTACACACACACACACATGGTTTCTGTTTAGCTGGTGACTTCTGGAGGCAATTAAATGTCTTAGATTTTATTTGCAAAAAGAAGGAGGATAGGCCCAAGATTGAAAGAGAGGGTCTCTAAGACTTTAGTGAGACCCGCTATGGGATATGGTTTGACTCTGTCTAACATACAGGAGGCAGAGAGGGAGGTGGCAGAGGTGAAGATTGGAAATGAGCAAGTCAGAGGAACAGCTAAGGCTGAGTAGTTTTGAGATAAAGTTGGAGAATTAAATTTGACTTAGTTTGGACATGTTCTCAGAAGAGATAGTGAATATATTGTAAAGAGGATGCAGGTGATGAAGAAAAGAGGAATAACCCAGAGAGGATTAATGGGCATGTTGAAGGAGAACATAGAGATGGTTGATGTAACAGTTGGAGAGGCAAAGAACAGGAAGAGATGGCATGAGGCAAGTGATGCGCTGCAGCAACTAGAGACCGGAGCATCCAGAAGTATAAATCCAAGAGTCCATCGGCTGGACACAAGCGAGTCGAGCCTTGTCCCTTTTCTTCCAAAAGGCAAATATTGTTTATTCATCACATAAAATCCAAATAAAATACATTGAAGTTTGTGACTGTAAACTGACAAAAATGAGAAATATTGCAACGCGTCAATGTTTACTTCAGTGTTTCACAATCTGTCACATGATGAATGGTCTTTTTAATACTTTCTGATGGAATCCTAAACTGTATACACCATCAACTGGTCCAGTCCTTCAGCAAAGTTAGACCATGTTTACAATGGGAGATTTATAGAAACCCTATATTTACCAAGACTGCACTGTTGCACCTATCTCAGATATTTTTACAAACATTTACCCAAACTGAAAGTGAAGTGTTTTGTAGATTTAGAGGCTACTATAAAGGTTTCTCTGGTTTGAGTGTACTCAACATTAATTCATAATGAGAAACCAAGATGAGTTCAGATTAACTGTTTTTTTCCCCCAGCAGCTGATCAAACACAGCATCTAACATAAGAACATTTTATTTGTCCTTTTCAAAGACTAAAGATCTGGTGCCAGAAGGGAGCCCAAAAACCCGTCTGAACAAGCAGAACCAGAACCCTTGTAGGATGTCGAAGATTTTTATTGTGTAAAATAAAATATATATTTAGCAATACAGCATTTACTTACTAAAGATGTCCGGATTAAAAAAAAGATTTTGTGAAGTGTGTGTTTTAGATGATGATGAGGAAACAAATACAGGATAAAAAAGAGTTTGTTTATTGCAACTGGGACAAATGAAATGTTTAACATCATCTTGTATAACACAGAGATTACATACTTCTCGCACCGTTTAAGCAGGCAGCCGGTTCCAGCAGCTCCTCATATGCCCCCTCCACCCAGTGGAGTGGGGGACACAAGGATTCTGGCAAATATGACGTCACTGTTGGACAATGTCTCCCACGTGAGTAGAAAGGATTTTTAATTTTCTGCTGCAAACAAACTCAATAAGTTATTTACTTCCCTGCTGTATTTATTAGCCTTGTAAATGGTTCGTCTGTGCTTTTAATGCATAAATATACACACATGTATTGCATGTTTTAAAAATCACCCTACCCAGTTGCGCCATTCTTTTATTTCTTGAGTATTGCCATTACTTGCTATTTTTAAGAACTGTAGAGTATGTTGTAAAGTTGCTCTTTGCTACTGACACACCTGAACAACAAAGGATCTTTCTATTCTATAATGCAGTGGTTCATCTCTGAACATTATTTTTTAAAACATCCGTCTCTTGTCTATAGCTGCTTAGCCGTGCGTGGTCTCGGGAGTCTTTGGGTTAGAGGTGGGCTTCACTCTGGACACGACGCCAGTCCTTCACAGAAAGGTTTTGTATATTTTAAAGGGGAGCAAATAAATAAGTAAATAAACAAATAACTAAAGAAATGAAAATAGATTTTAGTTCACTGCTTGTTAGTTTTCTCGGACGTTGCTGCTCATTGTCAATATTATAATTTAGCCGGCTCTATGGTCACCCATAGCGGTTTTTCTATGTGCTACTGAACAAAATTCTGACTTGACTCTTCTCAACCTCTCTCTAACCAGCTTACTTACTGATCAGTCAGTCATCAAGTTTTATTTCTTTGGTTGTCTTTTCAGGATGTTAACTAGTTTCTTCAGCAGGTTCCATACAGTCAGGTCAGAGATATTGACTACAGCTTCCAGTTATTTGTTTCATCTTAATTTCCTTTCTCACATTTCCACTGTTAAGGCAATTTGTGTTCAGTTCTGTTGTAACATTTAAAAGCCTTTTTTAAATACCTTCCCTTGTGATTCCTTTTACGGCAATCAACACCTTCTCCTTAAACCTGCTTTCATGAAGGACATTTATCCTCTTCACCATTGTTTCAGCTGACAGCTATTTGTTAGGGCCCTGCTTCCAGTCAATCAAGTAAAGCAAATTGTCTCCAAGCCTCTTTTGTCCTTATTTGTATTTGAGGTGTTTGTTTTGGAAGTCTCATTTGCAAGGTGTTCCCATAACTCTTTCCTGTCTAAAATGGGTAACATATACTCTTTTCATTCATTTTCATTTGATAAAATCACAATAATAAACTGTAAATAACAATCTGTTTTACAATCTAGTAAGTGCAGCACATTAGTAAAAAGTGTGCACATTTTTTGTTAACTTTTGTTAAGCAAACAGTTTTTTTATTCAACAAATACAACTGGACCAAATATTTCATTTGGATAAAATCTCAATCAATATTTGAAAAAATATTAGTTGAACAGCTAAACATCAAATAGATGAGTTGCAATTTTCAAGAAGGCATTAATACACAGAACTTTGTTCAACTCGAATTAGTGTTTAAGGTGATTTTATTCTACTTTATTAGATTATTAATCCAAATTTACCAAGTTTATACATTCAGATATACAATACTGCCTTGTCCTGCTCTGCTGATCACTGCACACTACTGAAAACATTAACCATGGTCTCAACTTATTTAAGTTGTATTGAAAAGGTGGATTTACTTTTATTTTATTTTTTTACTAAAAAGTATTTCTTTGTTAGTATTTAATTGGACATTACATTTAAAGACTAATGAGCTGGATTAGAGGGATACTAAAATTTAGTATCCAATTCAAAATACATTTTTACTGTGTAAAAGTTTTAGCTCTCATGTATTTACTTATGAGAGGTCAACGCAGTTTTTGTTTAGCCTGTCCTTAATGATACAAATGGTACGGTTGAAAAAACAAAACAAAAAACACACACATTTCAATAAATTGTTAGGGCGTCTGTGAATTAAAATAATTACAATGCTACTGATTATATAATTTTTTTTGTTCCTTTTTTAAATCTTTTTTATTTAATGTTTTTTCTTTCTAGAAAATATATTATGTTTCTCATCTATGGCTTGAAATGGCTCTTTAAAATCCTCAGAAACCACAAGCAAACAATCTTTAAGTACTGCTTTTCTCACAAGGATTTTTTAACTAATTTTTTAAATGCATTGTTTTGAATGGAACTGCAAGGAAAACAAATATTTATTATAGAATTAAGCGATGTAAACTTTTGATAGTTTTTCAGTGGTTAAAAAGTTAATACATCGCTCCACTTTTGACTGGATTTAATTTGAAGTAGCAGGTGCAAAAAGGGTCTGAGCATGAAAACCCCCTCCTTTGGTCGCTCTTTGCATCCGGCCTTCTGAAGTGGATCCTCACGTTGGACCACCAGCCTCCATCCCATCTCGCTCTACTTTGAATTAACCTCACAAATTCATATCAGATCATATATTTCTAATGACGCACCTTCTTGGATTTTTTTTTTTTTGCAATTTTGAGGCAAAATTTATTAAGTCTATATCTAATTTTGAGATATAGATCCTGAATATCTAAAGATATTCCATCAGCACTGCAGTGATACCTTTTCTTCATCCACACTAACATCTCTCAAACACAGTAAAGACAAATTTACTCTCTTTTTGTATTGTCCGGCTGCAGAATGACACTTTTAAGAGCGTGTTTAGCATTCAGGATCAGTCATTCATTCTTCCTGTCTGAGCCGAGAAATCTTTGTTTGGTCGATCCTCTTCAGACCTCGGAGTGTCAGGAGGGGCGGGGGGATCGATTTGATTCTAATCGGACCATGAAAAGAACATGATCTAACTACTTTCAGAGCGGAGTATATTTAAGCCCACTCCTCTTTACACTTTCCCTCACTCCGTCTCCCCCTCCCTCCTACTTTACCGCAGGAACAATGACGCTGGTCAATTTAAAAAGCTTTGAATGTCTCGTCAATGACTTTGTGAACACAGGGGAGAGAGCTTTGGAAAGGAGAAGAGGCAGAGATGGAGTGAGGAAAGTGGGGAGGAAAAAGGGAGAAATTGAGGGAAAAAAGGCCAAAGAGCAGACATAAAAATTCCAAGAGTTGTTTAAGCGTGGGTGGGTTCATTTGCATGACAGCGCCATGTGAATGAGACTGACCTCTTGGACCGCCCCGGTGCTAGGCCGAGCTGCAGCCTGACGTGCAGGCTTTGACCCAGCTCATTGACTCTGAATGGATACTTTGTCAAAAGGAGGGACCTAGCAGCTCTCAGCCGGACGGGCATCTGCAGACCTCCTGTTTGACACCAAGCTGCCTCTGTTTCAATCACCGCTGCTAACACAGAGACCTGTCCATACACACTCGGACGGCTACTGACAAAAATGGATCATCATCGCTGTCGCTATCATAGACTTTCAATCAGATCTTAAATATTAAGACGAAAATAAACACATGAGGGACCTCTGGTCGGCTCTCTGTTGCACACACACACACGCACACACACGCATGCATGCAAACGCAGACACGACAGGTGCAGCAAAGCTCTTGCACGTGCAGACCCATCAACACGCTTCACTTGATGGCTCCATGATTTACTGCAGCAGGCAGGTGAGAGGACATAGAGTGGACCAGAGGGGGAGCCTGAGCGATGCATTCTGCATACAAATCCTGGTGAGTTGCCCCCAAACTCCCCCTCGACCCCTTTCTAGGTTGTGACTCTATGCAAACACAAAAAGCTCAGACGGTCTCGCAAACAGTCTCTCCTTTTATCTGGCTGGCACAGAGCTGGGACGGTAGAGACAGGAGTTCTTGGCCCTGACCTCAGCTGTCTCGGTGCGCTCAAAGGAAGCCCACTCCACTTGGGAACGCAAACAGAGCGAAGCGAGCACTTGTTACATTTATATAAACTCTCTTAGGTCCATAGAAAGAGATTAACAAAAGTTAAATAAGACCCAGAGTTGTGTCATTATTGTTTTTGTATTGCGTCAGGTTTTAAATGTTTGAACATTGATGATTTTGGGATGAATATAGAAATATACAAACAGACAATCAAACATCTTTCTAGAAAACCACATGAATTAAAATAAATAAATAAAAATATAACAATTTAAAAAGAGACATAAGCTTGTTAAGGAAAACCCAAGAGGAGTGTAGGGATGGAGGTCATACAAGCACACATGAAGCATATATGGAGGCAGAATCTAAGACTTTTACACGTACATTTGCTTTGTAAAGCCTGTGGATGCAGACATATTCAGCCTATTTTACTTTGTTGTTTTATGTCCTATTTCTTTTTATTATTATTTTATTGTTTATTTTCAAAGTTTTGTCATTTCTGGGTGTTTTTCATCTGTTTTGTTACTGTTGTTGTGATTTGTATAGTTGTTTGACTTTTAATCAGTTTACTTACAATTCACACCCCAACTTCCTAGCCACTCATTACTACTGACCATGTTCTTAAAACATAAGAAATCTGTTTAATTCACCACTTCTCAAGTTTGCTTAGAGTTATTGAATTTATAAGTCTTAAAACAGGTCCAGCCAAATCTATATTTTAATTTGATTATATGTTATTTTTCAGAAAATGTATATAATACTTGTATAAATCACCCCCGGCATAAGTATGAATTGTACTGTAGATGACTGAAATTGCACATCCCATGGCAGGAAGGTGTTTTCTGTGAAGGAGAAATTACTGAAAATGACCAAGGACTTCAAAAGTACGAAAAAATTATCAGCATAAGTTTGTGTCCTCTGGCTCCACCCATTGCCTCCTTATATTTGTTGTTGCCTGTCCACTTTATTTTTTTAATAACATAAGATGTTTGTGTCTTTAAGTCTTTGTGCCTCTAAGATAACTAACCAACAGAAGACATACCTACCCTAACCCTTTTTTAGTTGTTAGTTGACCAAATGTTACCTGTCACTGCAGGACCCACCAGGACAGGACCCAGAAAAAAAGGAAGAAACATAACCAGGAGAATCGTGGCTTGAATGATTATCTGTTATTGTGTTCACTATGTGCAGTGCTTGGGCAATTTAGTATATGTTTTAGTTTTTTATAAATTTAAGGTCAAGCAAAACTCACTTTATTCCAACAGTCAGACATTGTGTTTAGCTTGCACTGTTTTTGTCCTGAAGCCTGTACTGTAATTAGCTTTTGCTGCATCTCAAGCAACAACAGAGATTTTTCTTCCTTCCTTTCAGCCTCATTGACTAATCAAAACCCACAGAGTAACAAGTCAAGTCAAATTTATTTGTAAAGCACATTTCAGCAGCAAGGCGGTTTAAAGTGCTTTACATCATGAAAACATAAAAACATCATAAACACATCGGTCACTGGTTGTGTGACCAGTAAAAAACATTGAATTGTATCAGGTGAAAACATCAATAAACATCAAATATGTTGGTCAGTGTTCCTGTTATTGTGGGTCAAAAGCAGCTCTAAACAGGCGGGTCATCAGTCTTGATTTAAAGGAACTCAGTGTTTTGGCTGATTCGCTGTTTTCTGGAAGTTTGTTCCAGATTTGTGGAGCATAGGAACTAAATGCTGCTTCTCCATGTTTGGTTCTGGTTCTGGGTATGCAGAGTAGACCAGAACCAGAAGATCCGAGTGGTCTGGAGGGTTGATACAGCAACAACAGGTCTTTAATGTATTTAGGTGCTAAGTCGTTCAGTGATTTATAAACTAACAGAAGTATTTTAAAGTCTATTCTCTGAGGTACAGGGAGCTGTTGTAAGGACTTTAGAACTGGGGTGATACAATATTTCAGAAAGAAAATTAACACAAGGGCCGCACCAAGCCACAGTTCAAAGCCCTCTAAATAGATAAAGGTACACAGAAAAATTAATAAACAATTAACTTCTCCGTGAGAGGAGCCTGAATTTACATTTAACAGCTTGCTGCATGCTTAAATCTTTTTGTATCCTGTAATTAGTGGAATATACCTGCTGAGTTGAACTGCTTTGATTCCTTTTACCCAGGTAACTATTTATTTTTGGGGGGATCTGGATGCTGAGAGGATCATAGAAATATTAAAATTTGCTCATTTATGAGAGTAATATGCAAACTTTATTGTTTTGAGTTTGGCTTAATTACCTCTGTGGTGATAGCAATTATGTAAAAATCATCTGTGGCCGTTGATCAATATAGGAAGCTTCTGATCCAAAATGATATTTCTTTAACATGTATGAAAGCAAATCAGTGAATAACAAAATGTACTCATGATCAGTGGCACATTGAGACACTGTTTTTTTAAACCACTCAGTTTAACAATTCTGTACATTTTTCATATTTGATCTTTTCGGGTTATTATTTCTTTTTCGTTTCTTTGCCTTTGGTTTCTGTTTTTATCTTTTGTAAAACAATTTATGTTGTCCTTGCTGTGTATGGGAAGGGCTTTATAAATAAAGACTCTTTAACTAATTGGTTGATTTGTATTGTAAAAAATGTTCAATGTCAAAGCCTTTGTTAAATACTCATTTGTTTCATACAGGACACACATTTCATATTTCATCTGACTCCTTTAGCCGTCATAATGAATCATATTATGAGGTCATGGAGTCGGTAGAAATGAGAAAAGATTTAAGTAGTTTTCTCTCTTTTCCTTTTGTTTTATTAAACTGGTTGAGTACTACCATAGAAATGCCAGAATCCTCTGTTAGGAACTCAGAAACAAAGCACATTGGCCCAAGCTAACGTCTAATTGTGGTGAGAATATTTCTTTTTTTAGCTCATTATAGTAATAAAATTGTCATTGAAAATACGATTTGTTTTCTTGTTATTTTGAGAGAAACACAAAGAAATTTCTCAATATTATAAATTTCTCAACATTATAATGACCCAAGTCATTATAATGTTGTTGTCTGTTTCCTGTGAATGGATAATTTCTTATGCAGAATTACACCAATATAAAAAAATAAATAAAAATGAAATAAAATCACTGCCTTATTATTTTTAACTTGAATATCCACAGTAACAAAGATCAATCACTTAAGTAAGTGTGGCTCCTGCAATATTCTAACCCCTTTTTCCTATTCATTAATAATTAAGATTTTGCCAAAGAGCTTCATGTTTTACTGATGCTGTCATGGTTCAGTGCTGGGAAACACACCAATCAATCAAGTATTATTATTAAAATCAAAGCTTGTCACATTTCCTCTGAGACAATTTACACCACACAGCTATGTGTACCTATTCTGTGTTCTCATGATGTCAAAAATCAAAATACAACAAAGCTGCTGCTGCGTAACATTATTAAATATCGGGTCCCATAGAAGCAAAACGGTAAAACAGTATATAAAAAAAGAAAAGGAAAAATATCCACAGCTTTTTAACACCTGTTTTAGGTTCACGCCTGATAATTATGTAGGAAGAGATAATTTTTTTCTCCCAAAGGCAGTGAATCACTGTCTTTGTGTGCATGAACTGCGGCAGCATTCTCACATATACATCTGACAATCTACTCACAGTAACATAAGATGAAGCTTGTGTTCTCATAGGAAGTCAGGATGGAAGAACAGTGGAGGGAATACACCAATAAGATTATAAAACCAGCCGCTTTAATGGTGATGAAGACTAAAACAGAGGGGCAGATCGATGTGGTCTTGATTGTCCAAATGAGAACAAATCAGGCTGTGAATGCAGCCCGGTAGACCGTCTCCCGCTCTGCAAACATCTACACACTTTCCATTGAATGCGTGACGGATGGGAAAGTGAGGAAAATGTATAATAAAAAACATTATTTGAGTATTTGAGGGAAATTTGTCTTCGCAGGGGAAAGCTGAGTATGACAAGCTGTCTGAGAGGCAACAAGGAAAATCAACATAATGACAAGCTCTAGTCAACAAGATGCTTTTTCAGATCATAATTTAATCTGAGGAACTCTCCCCAGAAAATAATTCCGGTGTGGTGCTTATTTACACTAGGCACCCTTTTTGATGTCCTCCATGGACAATGTGATACATTTCTATTCGAGCCCTTTTACTCAATTACCCCTGAATACATTTCAGTGCAACCTTTAGCTGTTGCCTAATTAGTAAAAACAGAACGACTGGGTAATTTGATTTTCAGTATAAATCCAGCTGTCCTGTGAAGCCGTCAGAGAATATTAGAGAGCAAACAGCGGCATGAAAACCAAGGACCACAGCAGACAGGTCAGTGAGAACATTATGGAGAAGCTTAGTGCAGAGTTAGGCAATGAAGCGTTATTTAAAGCTTAGAACACGGATTACTGTTCAGTTCATTATCCTAAAATGGAAATAGTACAGCAAAACTGCCAAAATATAGTTCTCCACATAAATTTATAGTCCAGATATTGACAGTATTAATCAGAGAATAACCCCATTTTAGTGGCAGAAAGACTAACACTGCACATCACTCTGAAAACACAATCTCCATGCTGAAAGTTGTTGGTGAGCAGCATCATACCATCAGGATTCTTCAGCAGGCACAGAAGAGCTTCCAGGCTGGAAGAAGGAGGGAGCGAGACACAGGAAAGTCCTGGGGGAAAAAAAACATGTTAGAAGCTGGAAAAGACTTTGACTTGAGACAAAGTCCACCCCAGTACAGCCAGAGCTCCAATGAAACTGTGCAGAACAAAGCATATTCATGTGGTTTAGTCAAAGTACAGATCTGAGAACTGGGAATGCGTTTAAGTTATTAAAAATAGATGCACACAGTCGGTCTCCATCCAATCTGACTAAACTTGGGCTACTTTGCGAGGAAGAATGGGCAGACATTTCCCTAATGGCACACTTTCAATGTTTGAATTTAATAGCCGCAAAACATGGTCCACAAATATTTGCAGATTAAATCCTGGTAAAATTTTTAAACATGATATTTCAGACCAGCATTCATGCGCCAATGTGCATCAATGCTTTTGCCGTGTGATGAATAAGGGCTTCATCGGCACATGATATGCAGGGGGCTTTAAGACAAGGTTCAAAAAGGTTCAGGTTCATTCTCTGCTAAAAAAGGTTCCATTTGGAAAATGAACCAAGAGGAAACTCCCAGCATGAAGTGTGACAGGCAGCAGTGTGACTGACAGCTGTGAAAAGGTGCAGGGAAGGTACGGATGAAACACTTTTGGTTTGTTTGCTCCTTCACAGGCTGAAAAACAGAAGACAGAAGATGATTGCGGCCCACGTCTATTCATGGGCCCGGCTGGCGACAAAAGACGTGGCCTGGACACACATTCCAGCTTGCTTCCGCTCCAGCACACAAGCTCAATCCCAGGGATTTCCCACCCCTTTCAAGCAGGAGCAAAAGAGGCTACAATATCACCTCTTTTAAAACGAGCTGGGACTGGTGTGCTCAGGCGCTCCTGTCATTCACTCTTCCTAATTTAGGTTTAACTAGAGGTCAGAAGCTCAGGGAATGGGTGAGAACATTTCAGGTTCGGCCCACGGTTCATTTATATGTGAATTAAAGTCAGATTGATTTTTTTTTTTGGCATTTTCTGTGCAGAGGATACTCTTCTGATGAAGTTTGCAGGCATCACCCTGAGGTCACATAGATTTTCTAAAAAGCCGATCATTAACAAGACTAAAACAGAATCTTGATCTTCTTGGAAACCGGTGAGGGGCCCAGTAACAAGCCCTTATAGCTGATAACCAAAGATGTACCGCAAAGTGAACAACAATGGGGCGGCTTCGTATTTACGATACGGACCCGAATTCAAGACAATTTGACAACTCAAGCAAGAGCAGATTGAAGTAAGGGCTGTTCCGAGCCGTCTCTCCTAATGGCGTTTGCTCAGTCTTTTGGAAATAAGAGAGGAGATATGGGGACAAATCAGAGTTTGAACAATAAGCTTCAGTAAAGATGTTTCCCCATGAAGTTAAGCGTCGCAATCAGTCGGTGTTTATCTCATTTTCGGGGCTCCTTGATTGTGTGGGGCCGTGAAGCGCGGTCTCGCATACACGCAGCATTGAGTGTGGACATCCAGACGCACTCGTTTGGGCGCTGGGGACACACTTCAGTCTGGAGTGTCTGGTCTGAACGGCTCTGTGAGACTGAGGAGCGTCTCTCTAATTAGAGGGAGCCTGGTGCAGGACATCTCTATGAGCCATCAACAGGACCCTCGTTGGCTTTGTTCGGAAACCTCTTCTTCCACTGAGGCTGTCACTTTAGTTTTCTAAAGGGCTGAGGGCCTGGGCTCCTTAATGATGTTGTCTGAGTCCAATCACTGGAACCGTTTGTGGATAGATTTAAGGATATGGCTGCCACGAAACAATCCTCTGACACTACAGAAAATCTCTTTCCTGATCCCCGTTCTCTGCAGTTTATTGATCCCAAAATCCTCAAAAACTCCTGGCGGGGGGGGGACGTTAAAAAGGGCCCTCGGTTGCTTTGTTTTTCCCTCCCTGTGCCGTCACGGTGTTTAACATGTGATTATTTCCAACTCGGTTTTGCATACAAACCTAATTATTCACTGAGATATAAATTAAATTCCACATTCATGGACACCGCGAGCTCCCCCAGACTCCTGCAGGATGCCATTCATAGACAAGTCTCTTTTTCTCTGGCGTTCTCCTTTCTCCCGCAGTCCCCGAAACGGGGAGAAGCCGCTGCAGCTGCTGTTCACATCAAACAGATAATTGCTAATGAAAAGTCATTGCGTGACATTATGTCGTCCATGGGATCATTGTTCATTTCCCCCCGTTGCCACTTAAACGTATACAGAGGGTTGCATAGTGTTCTTCAGTATGTGTTGCCTGGAGACTAATAAAGAAGCAAATTATCCTCTGCACAACAATGCAAAGTTTGTAGGGGGAAAAAAAGAAAAGAAAAAAGAGAAGGCGTTTATACAAGTTAATGACGCTTGTAGAACAAAACTTTAATGGTCTTCTTCACAGTATAATATGGACTACAACGGCAAGTGAATGGGGGGGGGGGGGCTTCAGCGGTGCGCTTTGACAACTTTGGTCCCTTTAGTGCAGGTAGAGACACATAAACTCTCTTTGATGTTCAACCTCATATAGTCAAGCTACAGTGTGTGTGAATAAACTCCCAAATACTCTAAAAAGAGTACGTGTTGTGCCATATTCCCTATTCAACTTACATTTTTAAGTTTCTGAATAGGCCAGTGATTAATTGCCCATCAACGGGGTTTGAAAAGGCGCTGAATAGTGAAGGGGAACTGCTGCACCGAAGGGTGCACAGCAGTTGAGGGGAAAGAACAGGCAAACTGAGAGTACAGGGCCCTGGGTGTTTTCTTTTTTTTTATTTCTGATATTCACCCCCTTTTTTTAATTATTTAACATTTAAACAGTGAGTGATAGTTCACAAGCCTCATTTGGTGCGCAGGCATCTTAACCAAAGGGGGGAAAAAAACTGTAGTCCTGTCAACTTGAGCAGAATAAAGGGAATCAAAGGGTTTTTTTCCCCTTAAATGGACTAATTTTCTCCATGAATTATGAAAGTAATGGCTAGGTAACAGCCTGTGCTCAGTACCCGACGGCTTAATGCCTCCTAAATCCTTCCACGTGGCTCCACTAGTCCTTGCAATTAGGTCTCATTATAGCCTCATAAAGGATCTCATTTGTGGGATTACTTAATAGACAATGAAATTTTATCATGCAGAATTATAGAAAAATAATATCTGAGCTTGCATGGTGTGCTGAGGGCGCGCGCCACACATCATTCCGCTCGGTTTGCTTGCTCTGCTCCCGTCACCCCCCATCTCCCCCTCCTCACTTCAGTTCCTCTGCGGTTCATATCTATATCATAACAACTGTGCGTCCTCCCTGTCAAACGCCAAACTCACTTTGTTATAGCAATTATTGTCCGTGTGACAGACATGGGCGTTTTATCTTTGGCACGGTTGGATTTTAAAGACTTTCTAATTCTTTCCAGGAGTGCCTTTAAAGCCACACTTCAGTAAGTGCACCGTTGGCTTGTTTGCTGTGATCATGAGTTTCCTCTTTAATGAGCGTTTATGTGTCTTATATAATGTGGAAAGACATAAACAACAACTTGGTAATCCACCTCTGGATTCTTCAGCTTCTTTTTGCTATTATTTTCTCTCTTTGTTCAGGGTCCAGGTAGAAAAAAATACCAATTTAAACAAGGAACTTGGGAATTATTCAAATTGAGCATATTTGTTGCTAAATATAACGATAATTTCTAGTAATATTACCGTTTTGTAACAAATTCTAATAATAATCTTAAATAGTATCTAACAGAAGATGTTAGCTCAGTCAAAACTTGATCTGATTACCGCCGTTGTCAACAATATAAGTGGCGACAATATAAGGTGAATTATTCAGACTCCTATGTAACTTCAAAAACCAACAAAATATCAGCTAATGCTGAGTTTAGCAACTTTTTTTGTTTTATTCTGTAGACTTTTGAAGAGACTTTTCATCTTGACCAGCAGTGAAGGCTGCCATGGACCCCTAAAGCACTTCAAGGTCCAGTCCTCAGATAGCAGTCCCTCCCAGCTGCCGTCAGGGTCTCCAGACTCCAAATGATAGAAAAAAAAAAATAAAAAAAAATGCAATCTTTAAAATGTAAACGCTTAACAGTAAAAGTTCATTTGTAATTGTATAAACGTGTTTGGAATATTTTTTTTTTAGCTTCTCTTTTTGTCTCTCCTGTGATGTTAGTCCTCTCTCCTACAGCATCTATCCCAGTCGCATGCGCACAGCAAGTTATGCTGATTAGGTGGTGACATGTCCATCAGGCAACAGTGAGTGGTGGATGATTATATAACCTTAGTAAAGGTTGAGAGTCGTGGTCTGTGACAGGTTATCCAGATGTAATTCTTGACCCAGAGGGCAGCTGTTGCCATGAATGGAACATCTTAGGTGCTGATGCAGAGCAAAGGTTTACATTAGAAAATAATTTAAGCATTTTCTACTATTGAGTGATATTGTATGGCTCGATCACAAAATTTTTTTTTTATTTTTGGTTTCCTCTTACCCTGCAGGACAAACCCATTGACCTAATGAAATAAACAGTGAATGTGCTTGCAAGCCATGAGTTAAGGAGGACTAAGCCGAGCAGAGGAGCTCCTTTGCTTCCAGAAAACTTCTTGGGCATGCTAACAACAGCAAGGTGAAACTGTGTGCTATTTATTCATGTCTGCTTAATAATGATCAGTCTGCGTTTGTAGGTTTAAAAGAAAGTGGATTCTAGATTTGGATATTGTAAATACACTCACAAAATGGCGGGGTTGTCTCCTGCAGGGTTTCTGCTTTTGGGATAGAAGTTGGGTAGTTTTAAACAAAACATTTTTGGAAGCTTGAACGACCCGACCAGACTTCGTTGAACCGTTTCGTCTAAATGATATAACAAAACAGCAAGGTAGTGAAATGATGCTGTATGTATGCCGATGTAGGCTGTGTTACTGACTTTAGTTCACGCGTCATACAGAAACCAATCATATCATTACACTTGTACCTGCTATGTAGTAAGAGCAAGGTAGTGTGGCCCTGGTAACTATTCCTGCTTTGACCAAAGAACTGGTCATAAAGTCAACAGAGACAGGCTAAGAAGCTATATGTTTATTTTACGATGTGGTTTCAAACCAATTGTAACTTATGTACTTTATTCGATTAAAAATGAATTACATTTGAGATTTTGAACCAAAGATACACGAAGGAAAAGGAAACTTGTGTTTAAAATATGATATTTTTAATCTAATAATTTTCAACTAAGATATACATTTATTTTAATATATTTTAACCCACGTTTGACAGCCTTGGACCCTATATTCCTATAGGGTTAAAAACCAAACCCAGTATTCTGATAAAAAGTTATACCCAAATTGGGTTGTTTTTAACTCCATGTTTTAAGTGTATATTGCATTGTCCGGATTATGTTTTTTTTTTTTTTTATTAATAAAACGTACATTTACAAATATGAAGCATTGTCTCTAACCCTTGAGCTCATATAAAACAGAACAATTATGTAAATAATCACCTTAATTCAACAGAATCACGTTTTTAAACTGGACGGACCTTTACTCATCTGGCTTTAATTTGTCAGAGCTGTTTGTCAAGATCTACGAAATAAAATGAACGCAGACTGTTACGTAACTTTATTTGTTTCAATTCTAACGTTGAGTTTTTATATAACTCCTGAATTTTGGACCTGGACTGCTTGTGCCCCAAAGCCACTGACATCCTCTCCTCTCCTCTCCGAGGCGTTTTTACTTGGCAGATGAAAGCAGAAGCTAAACCTGCCCGGTGACCCGCCCGGGGGATCAAACTCGCTAATTATCGTCACAAGATGAGGGATTAACGCATTTCTGAAATAGCTGCCTGTTTACCCCCGCACAGACCCACCATTATAAACACTTTCTAATTGAGTCCTAATCGCCGTCAAATAGCTGCGGCCCAGACTCGCCTTCGGTTCATAATTATTTAATTGCTGGAAGTGAAACCTGGACCAACCGGATTCAAAGTGCGATTATGGTTGCTGAGCAGCTAAAGCTCTTTATCCTTGCGTGAACAAATCGCATATCGGAAAAATGTTGTTTACTGTTGTGGAATACAAGGAACAAGGGGAAAAACTGTCATTGGATTTAATTACTATAGGCTATAGCAAATTTAGAGAAGACAACGTACATGCAGCATATTATTATTCATATTACTATTATTATTATTGGTATTATTATATTTTGTTTTATTATTATTATATTGTGTTTAAACTATTGTATGTACTTTTCTAAAATTGAGTTGATCTAATTTGCTGTTCAGATTGACAACTTTGTAATATCAAATCGGAATCCAGTAAATATATAAATGTGGAATGTTACAACAGTTACTAAAAAGTGTGGAGCAGAAGAGTCACGGAACTTTTTATACTTTTTTTTTTTAATTAATGTTCAAACTTTGATTTAAAAAAAAAAAAAGAGCCCAAATTTTGATCGGAGAAGTGGAGAAGCGGTCACGTGGTTTGGGTCAGTGACAGCACAAACCCTTGGAGCCGGGTGCGCACGTGGGTGACGATGCAGGGCCAACCCCTCTTCGGGGTCCCTTTTGTTGAACCATCAAACATAAGCACCTTTGGAGATCCCGAGGGCTTCACATGAGACACAGTCGTCATCCTGCGCACTGGGCGATCACTCCGTAGCCGCGCAGCCATGTCGAGGTCTTTCTACGTCGATTCTTTGATAATCAAGGATACGGTGCGACCCGGGGCGGCCGAGCATCCTGCCCAGGACTTCCTCCTTCCCATCAGCGTGCACTCTCCGAGCGTAATGACTGTCACCGCTCCGGTGTGTCCCTCCAGGAAGAACGGCACTTTCTGTGTTTGCCCGCTGTGCGTCACGTCCCACATCCATTCTTCTCGCGGCGGTATTCCCATGCTGAAGAGCCAGTTTCCAGGTGTGGAGGCGCAGTACTGTCAAAGGATATCGCAGCAGCAACCTTCTGCGCTGGCGCATCCTGGACACACACCTGTTTGCACGCCCACCTTCGGCGTCACGGATCCCAGGAGATACCACTGTCTTTCTATTGGTAAGCGCCTATTTACTTTATAGTCCAAGACCTGTTAGAGTAATGTTGATGCGTCTACTTTTTAAGCACTTTTACGCAGACGGCTTTACGCACAGTAATGTGCGTCTAGTCTTGACAAATACAACCTTCTGCTAAAAACTCTTTATGTTTTACTACAGGCAGTTCCTCGGAGAACAGCCACATGCAGAACGGCAAAAGGATGCGCACGGCTTTCACGAGTACGCAACTCCTGGAACTCGAAAGGGAGTTTTCCACAAACATGTACCTGTCCAGACTCAGACGAATTGAGATCGCCACATATCTGAACCTGTCGGAGAAGCAGGTGAAAATCTGGTTTCAGAACCGCAGAGTAAAGCACAAGAAGGAGGGCAAAGTCACGCAGAGGAGCGCGCACGGCGGCTGTAAGTGCGCCGGCGCTCACACGAACTATTCCAGGTCGGAGGATGAAGAGTCTTTATCTCCGGCCTCTGCATCGGAAGAGAAAGAGGTGTCACCTATTTAAGAGAAACTCTGCTCCCCCCGAATCCCGTTGCTGCACTTACTCTGCCCCGCATGCTGCAGTTGGCATCACGCAACCTCTGAGCACATGCAAAAAGAAAAGAAAAAAAAGGCTTATTTCCTGCATGAAGTATGTCAATTTCAAACGAGTAATGTGAATATATATGTCAGTGAAATATTCTAAACGCAACCACCTGACCTCTTTTTGGGAGTTTGCATGTTCTGATCCCGTTAATTATGTTCAATAAATGTCGTAAAATATTCACAGGATCTGTCAGCGCAGCTATTGGATCAGAAAACATAAAAGCCCTTAGAAATAGCCCAGGTCTGAAATGTAAACCTGTGGCCTGTAGACATTTGTAAACTATGTGCATACCTGTATTTATTGTAATAAACATTCCGACTTGACCTACGAATGTGTCACTGTGCTGACTTGATATGTTGGGGCTTCAACGCTGTCGTTTCGCGCCTTCGCCGTTTCTTACAAAGGCTTTTGGTCGTTTCGAACCTGCTATAGCTGTGTACTACATGGAGCCTTCCACGGAACAGTTCGAAACCACTTTGACATGCGACCTTTAAAAGCAGTTTTGTATAATATCAAAACATATTGGGCATGTTGGCTTGAAGACTCCGACAGACACAATCCATCAGGTTAGGGAAAATCATTATCAGAGAGGTCGCTCAGGATTATTATGGTTTGATCAGGGGGTCATAACCCATCAGTTGTCATCAGTTGCATGACCCAAATGGGTATTAGAAAAAGATTAAATTAAATTAAATGATAAAAATGGGAAAAGGATCAAATTAGAATATGATTTAGCCTTGTATTTATACGTGACATTTAAGGATTTTCAAAATCATGTATTTTACTTTATAATACATTTAAATAATACGCTAATAAAAACACCTCCTTTAACCAATAATGGCTTAATGGGTAAGAAATGGAAGTAGGAATGAAGAAATCTTGGGTACGAATTAAAAGAGGGTCATCCGGAGGGGGGGGCGGGATATCTTGGGATGGCGCAACAAAACCACAAGCCAGAACTGAATTGTGCAGCTACCATATGCGAGGGAGAGGAGGAAACAGCCAAGAATGTGTGATAGATATTTAAAAGTTTCCCACTATGAAGAACATGGACAACACCGATAAATAAATACATAAATAAATAAAATTAATTTTAAATGTGCATCAGTAAAAAAAAAAAAAAAACATAAAATATATTGAATAGTTTCTGGTGGGGTGCCCAGCAAATTCAAAGGGGTGGCCGCTTCTCCAAAAACCCAAGCGTGACAGCGGCAGGCTGCGTATTGCTTTAACAGGGAAGAACTTTCATTACATTGTTGTTGTTTTTTTTTACAGTCAAATCAACAGATTTTCTTTTTACGGTGCAGATTGTTTATTGTAAAAAAAAAAAAAAAAAAAAGTCGACTTAGAAATGTTTCTATCATTTTAAACCACCCATGACCTCTTTTACTTTGTTTTTAGAGCATCACATTTAAATATGCTAATCACGAACTCTCATTTCTACTGAGCTGACGTGATCGCGGCAGTGCCCCGATGTCTGTGGGCCCGGCTGGTTCAGAAACATCAAGATTTAGTTCAAGGGATCTTGCCTGTTAAACTCAAAATGGATGGAGAGAGAAGGCCCTAGTTGTAATTTCTCCTTAGATTTGATCACAAAAGGGTACCCGATAACGCCCTCGGGGAGCAGCCAATCGTCCATTAATGTTCGCTTCTGAAAAGATTTCTGTCGTCCCAAAGCGAGTTTAATTGCGTTTTCGGTCCCACGTTGGTTGATTATGCCGCCAGTGGCTGAAGCCGCAGAACGAGGATATATAGAAGTGGGCAAAGGCTTTGACAGGTTAGATTGTCCTGCCTTGGGACCCGCATTTAGCCCGGGACCCCCGACGGCTGCGTGCTCAGAGAGCTTTGAGGGACATCGACAGGGTTCCTCGGAGCCACAGAGAACGATTTAGTCACTGTTTCATTAGGCACTATTTGAACCTTTCAACTTATGGTGAATTAAAAGGGGGCATGCTCAAATGCACTGGGGGATTAGATGGGAGGGGCCACTGGAAATTAGTGGACGCCTAATTTAACTCGTTTCTGTTGGAGTTTGGGATACATTCCTAATTGAGAGGGGAAGCAGGTGAAGTTTTGGTCCCACGCAGGCCCTTTCAGAGCGGGAATAAATGGTCTCCTTTCACATCCCGCTGCTGATCGTATATTATTGGGGGAAAGCCATCTAATGAATATATATTGAACTTCCTATTAATCGAATTAGAGTTCCCTTGCAGGTGTGTCGGACCAATAGACTGAACACAAGTCTTAAGCCTCAGAGGACGTGACCCGGACTTCAAGGACAGCACGAACTCAGATTCAGTTCGCTGCTGCATCCAAACCGCTCGCATCAACATTACACATCACCTCTTCCAGTGTGTCACACCATGTCACACAGATGCTTGGGAGAAAAAGATGGCAAGAAAAAGGAACTTTTTACCTGCCAACAGACAGAAAAATAACCTCTATATATCCCCAAAGAAGAGACGGGTCACCATTGAAAACGAGGCAATTACGCATGACAAAAGACAATTAATAAGAGCGCTTTTCAGCTGGTTGCAGCTGCTGTCTCATGCGGAGAGATGGAGGCCAGAAGAAGTTGAAGTACCCGACTACAGGAACGGGAGGGGAGGGGGGGGGGTCTCCGCTGTAAACTTCCGCGTCACCGTGCGCCATTTCTGTGTCCAAATCTTCTCATGTAAAATCCCACAAGCAGGAGAAGGCACGAACTTGAGGAGGGCAGGTTTTGAGATTATTGGTGGAGACTTCTTCTGCTGTCAGGTCAGCGAGTTTTTTTTTTGTTTTGTTTTTTTGTTTGACCTACGTGAAAAAAGGTGTGAGGTACACTCCATGCTCACGCTCCACTGGGTTAAATCGATTGCTTCTGGTAAACGCTACATAAGTGCAACGTATACCCTTTTTTTTAGCGTTAACTGGAAATGAAATGTTAACAAAGTGGACATTTGCCCTGGTTAATTTTTCTGAAGTAAAAAAAGCTGTAAATCCCTGTTGACACACAAACCCCACTGTAAAAGATGTTGGCAGCATGTTGCTGCGGAGATGTTTTCCTGGGAAATTGGCTTAGATTCATTAGATGGAAAACGGGTTTTCTTTTTCAGACAAAAAAGTACTCAAAGAGTAAATGTATAATACTTTAAAAATAATGACAGAAGATGAGATTTTTTCTAAACAAGTCAGGAAATTTGAATTCATATAAGTGTCGTGTTCTATATTTTAAGGACCTGTATATTCTTTATCAGTTATACAGTGGGTACGGAAAGTATTCGGACATCTTTAAATTATTCACACTTTGTTTCATTGCAGCCATTATCTAAGCCATTATCAAAAATGTACATTTTCTTTCTCTTTAATGTACACTCAGCACCCCATTCTGACAGAAAAAAAAACAGACATGTAGAAAGGTTTGCACATTTATTTAAAAATAAAAGGTTAAATATCACATTGTCATAAGTTTTCAGACCCTATGCACTGTGGGTCACATGCTGTCCATTTCTTCTGAACCTGCTTAAGACGGCTCAACTCTTTTATTGGAGTCCAGCTGTACTTAATTAAATTGATTGGACTTGATTAGGAAAGGCACACCCCTGTCTATAGGAGACCTTACAGCTTGTAGTGCATGTCAGAGCAAATGAGAATCAAGAAGTCAAAGGATGCCCAAAGACCTCAGAGACAGGATCGTGGAAAGGCACAGATCGGACCAAGGTTACAAAAGGATTTCTGCAGCACTCAGGGTTTCTAAAAGCACAGTGGGCCCCATATTACTAAGAGGGAAGACGTTTGGGACAACCAGAACTCTTCCTAGACCTGGCCGTCCAGCCAAACTTAGCAATCGAGGGAGAAGAGGCTTGGTGAGAGAAGTAAAGAAGAACCCAAACATCACTGTGGCTGAGCTCCAGAAATGCAGTAGGGAGATGGGAAAAAAGTTCCACAAAGTCAACTATCACTGCAGCCCTCCACCAGTTGGGGCTTTATGGCAGAATGGCCCGATAGAAGCCTCTCCTCAGTGCAAGACACGAAAGCCTGCATAGAGTTTGCCAAAAAGCACACAAAGGACTCCCAGACTATGAGAAATGTGATTATCTGGTCTGATGAGACCAAGACTGAAGTTTCTGACGTAAATTTTAAGCGGTATGTGTGGAGAAAACCAGGCACTGCTCATCACCTGCCTAATACAATCCCAACGGTGAAACATGGTGGTGGCAGCATCATGCTATGGGGGTGTTTTTCATCTGCAGGGGCAGGACAACTGGTTGCAACTGAAGGAAGGATGTACAAGTACAGATATATCCTGGAAGAAAACCTCTTCCAGAGTGTCCAGGACCTCAGACTGGACCGAAGGTTCACCTTTCTCCAAGACAATGACCCTAGGCACCCAGCTAAATAAAGGAGAGGCTTCGAAACAACTCTGAGGATTTTTGACTGCCCCAGCCAGAGCCCTGACCTAAACCCAATTGAGCATCTCTGGAGAGACCTGAAAATGGCTGTCCACCAATGATCAGCATCCAACCTGACAGAACTGAAGAGGATCTGCAAAGAAGAATGGCAGAGGACTCCCAAATCCATGTGTGAAAAACTTGTTGCATCATTCCCAAGAAGACTCATGGCTGTACTAGCTAAAAAGGGTGCTTCTACTCAATACTGAGCAAAAGGTCTGAAAACTTATGACTATGTGATATTGTAGTTTTTCTTTTTTAATAAATATGCAAAAATGTTCAACATGTCTGTTTTAGTGTACCTTAATGAGAAATGAAATGGACTGTTTTGATTTTAGCAAATGGCTGCAATGAAACAAATAGTGAATAATTTAAAGAGGTCTGAATACTTTCCGTACCAGGTGAAGTGATACTTTCTGTAGGTACTCTCTGCTGGTTTAGTGTATGTGTACTTCTGGAGCAGTCAGATTAAGAAGGGGAATGCTGACCATTTACTACAAGCCATGTACAAGGCACACCAACGTGGGTGTTCTGGCCAGATGAGACCAAATTGTAACTTTTCAGAACAGTTTCATGTTCAAGTAGAGTTTATTGTTCTGTTGTAATATCAGACCTTTAGAGCCCCCCCCCCCCCCCCCCCAAAAAAAAAAAAAAGAAAGAAAGAAATGTATCACCAACCACCACTGGGGGGCAGCATCATTCTATTGTGTGCTTTTGTTAGGTGTTTTGTCTTCTTTATCCATACAGAAATATCCATCCGATGAGTGAGTAACAGTGTTCGGACTCATGTCTATTTGAAAAGCAGCAGAATATACAAGTGTGACGATCCTTAGAAGAAGGGTTGTTTTGAATATTGGTTGAAACATCTTGTGCAGTGAAGTTTGAGAGCATGACTCCTTTGTGTGGCTACTGTGGAGCAAATGAAAAAATGTTTAATATCTAAGCTACATAAATTCAGAGTTTTTTTTTTTTTTTTTAAAAGAACATGTCCATTGGTGCAGCAGACGTGGAAGAAAGGACTGTGTTCAGATAAGACAAACTAGATCTTGTCGGAAGCACTGCTTTGTACTCAAAGCACTGTTGGATTGGAAGATATTAAAGCTTGGCTGGCCATAAACTTCCTAAATTGTAACAAAAGAAATACAAGAGATTATAGTGTTTGGACCAAGTGGCGCTTGTGAGTCCACCACTGTTGATTTGAGACTCCTTAAAGCATATTTTATACCAGATGTTACCTATTTGGATTCTATTATAGACAGTGATTCTAAATTGGATATTCAAACTAGAGCAGTTAACATGTCCTGATTTTATCATTTATGTAAGACAGTCGGCAGGCAACTCTTTGAAACAGTGACCCATGCTTTGATTTCTTCCCACTTAAATTACTGTAATGGACTTTATGTTGGAGTAAGTCAGTCCTTAATCTCTTGTCAGCAGCTGGTTCAAAATGATGCTGCATGTCTTTTAACTGTTACTCAGAAAACAAAACATATCACCCCTGTTCTGGCCTCAATCAGCTGGTTACATGTGCATTTTGGAATTAACGTTAAAATTATTAAAACAGGTTCTTATTATTAAAAGTATTATTTCCATTTTTAAATGTGTGTATTATCTTGTGCCGCTGTACCTCTCTGAGCTTGTTCATCCCAACTTACCTTCTCACGTCCGCCCAACAACAGCTTCTGCTAGTACTGAGGTCCAGGGGGGAGCTCAGCGGGGAAGAGACTTCTCCATTGCTCTCTCTCAACAGTGGAATAACTTACCCCTGCACATTGGAGAGGCTCCTCCACAGCCTACTTTTAAAAGTTTTCTTAAAGCCCATTTTTATTCTCTGGTATTTAACATCACCAAGACTTAGTTTAACCTTAGTTTGATGAACGGACAGACAGACAGATACAGTAGATGGGTGTTTGTGTGGTTGAGAGAACTGCACCTAATCCTGAGCAAATCATCTGATGCTAAAATGAAATGGTTTGATGACAATCCATATCCATGTGTTAAAATCGCCCAGTCAAAGCTAAAACTTTGATTTGAGTCATACTTTGTGAAACTGCTCTTAACAGAAAAACAGAAAACAATTCTGTCTCTGTGCAAAGCTGGTAAACATATGCTCCAAAATACTTGCCCCTGTAAGCACATCACACAAATTGGGTATTTTTCTGAAACGTGTGAAAACCAGGCGTCGTTTTCTTTCTACCTCTGATTAGATGCTTTATTGGTGTTTCATCATGAATCTTTATTAAATATACAAAGGTTTTTAGTCGTAACGTGATAAAAAAATTTGATAAAGTCTAAGGGGTGTGAATACTTTTGCTATGCAGGAAACTGATGGAAAAAAAATAAACATTTCAGCACCATGGACAGCTCTAAGGATGCCCACCGCCCAAAGGACTCATAATCCATCTCACAGAATGGTCTGAAACATTCCTTTTAGACAGCTATACACACAGAGACGAGGAAGGAGATGCTAAAAATAGAAATAAAAATGAAAACAAAACAAAATAAATACTTTTCACCAGATAAGCCATCACTTTTTAAAAAAATATCAGGAACATAAATAAAAAGTGGCTAAGATTTTTCACCACTACACACTAAACAATGAAGGCATGCAAGATCGGTGCTATAGTTTTTAAATAGTATATATTCCTTTTAATTCTAACAGCATCATGATTGTTGACAAAGTTGCAGAGGGCTGTTTGAATGACATGTGATATTACTTTAAAGCCCTCTGCTGGACAGCCCGGGGCACGACAGGGCGAGAAACTAATTTGGAGAGTTTTTTTTTTTCCCCTACCTCTCCAAATTAGAGAGGTAGGGAAAAAATGTGGGAATACAGGAATACATCAATCCTATAGGCTACTCTGATGTGTCTGGTTAAAAACAAAACAAAAATAAGCAAAAGATAAACAATAAATAAATAAATAAATAAATAAAACCTTATAGTGATGGATTTACAGAGATCAACTAGATTTAAGCAAACACGCTTTAACTAGTTAGGACATTTATTTAAACTAGTTTACCTGGATGTAATTGGTCGCAAGTGAGAGTCTAAACTTGCTTTGAGGTAAGTTGGGTCTTCCTAAGCTGAGATCCTTTGTTTGGAGAACAAGGAGACTGTTCTTTCCCCTAACATGTGGAAGTAATTGCGCCAAGCGGCTGCGTGGAGTGGGGAAGAAGGGGTGGGGGGCTGCGGCATCGGGCCCCGGGGCTCCGTCCACACACACACACACACACACACACACACACACACACACACACACACACACACACACACACACACACACACACACACACACACACACACACACAGGTCTGAATCCTCCATTCTGTGCCAAGAGATAGAGGATTCACAGGGGCCAATTATTCCTCTCATGCCCATCAGGGAAGCCCCCCGGGGTACTGGGGGGGATAAGGTTTAAGAAATCGGCCATACTGAGCGGTAAACAGAGGTCCTGTTAGTTTTCTGTGTCAAACAAGCGTAGAAAAGGACTTTTCTGACGGTTTGGACTTTTTCTGTTGATAAAAACTGCACGAAATCAATTAGAGGCGTGAGCAGTCATATGGTGGTGTGTGAGCGCCCTCTGGGAGATCTGCAATCTCGTCTGCAGACATTCTGTATGATGCGCCAGAATCGCGTCTTTTCACTGCAAATCTGTGATGCAAAAAGCAACAAATATGCAGATTTCTTTATCCTAAGACGGTAGACGGTAGTGAACTCGCCTGGTCACAAAACAGAAGATTTGTAGACACTTTCAAAAACAAAGAACCCCGTCAGATACAAGGTTTTAAAAGCACTGTTGACTACGAAGACGTTTCGGATCATTCTTCTTTTTCATCATTTTGCCGTATCACGAAATTCACGTCTTTTCCAAAGCACTCTTATTTTGAAAAGGGTTTCAGCGCGCCGAGGTTAGACTGACAGACAGGGGGTGCCGTTTCCTGAGAGTTATTTACTTTGAGCCAGATGATTACTTTTTTTCGGTCGGGGGGGGAGGACTGTAACATTGAATCAGTTACAGGTCGCTGTAGCTGGAGTGCAGTTTTGAAGGCGGCCGTGGATGCGGACGGAAGGGGCGCACATATGCTCTCACAGCGCAGGATCTCTGAGGATTATAGGCGCTGTAAAGGACCCTCGCTGTGCCTTTTGGAGGGACCAATTCACTGTGGATTTACTGACAAGAAAGGAATAAAAAGAGGGGATTAGGAAAAGGTAATTGTAAGGTCGATTAAACATTTGTTTTGAGAACATTCTATAAAAAAAACCTAACCTATTTTACTTACATTAATAAAACATTCAGAATGCATGGTACAATTACAGTTAATTGCTGCTGATTTTATTTATGTATTTACTGATTTCTATTTACTGAATAATTAGTCATTACAGCTTGATTTGACAATTTTATTCGTCACTTTGCACGCTGTGCAAAACTTTTGCACAACTTAGTTGCCGTTAGGATTTTATTACAGCTGGGTTTTGCGCCATATGGTCTCCCCCTGGACACCAAGCGACGGAACGTCCCTCACTCTCCCGGATAAAAGCGTTCAATTTCGGCCTCGCAGCTGGAGGTGTCACCTCGAAGACAGAAGGCACAGTCGTGGGATGTCGCTTGGTTTATTGGGGATCACGATGGAATTTTTGCATCACTTCTTTTCTCGTCCGCCGGTGGGATGCGGAGGAATTAAAGTGGAATATGATCGCTTGCAGTTAAGTGGAAAAGAGGACGCTGGATTTCATTCAGAGTCAGAAAGGAAAAAAAGGCCAAGTGCCGCTTTTTTTTTTTTGGGGGGGGGGGGGGGGGGCGCATTTTTCTTTTACCACCTACCCTGCTGCGAGACCAAACGGGTCTTTTCGTCGGATCTTTACATGTTCTTGGACTAAAAAAAAAAAAACCTCCAAAAGCCAATCTTTTTAAAGAGGACTGTATCAATTACCTAATAATTGTTGTGTTGGATTTTTTTTTCTCTTTTTCACTCTAAAATGACCTGTTGCACGGCATACCTTCAGCAGACGGTGCTTTTTATATGTGCAAACCTTCTGAGTCGCTTGGTGTGAGGTAGAGGAGAATAAATACAGAGAGGGACATGCACGGAGCTTCGCTGCCTCTACAGACTGTTTTAAGCGCAATTTCTAAAGGTTCTTCACCAAACTGCGGCCAAATATGAAAACGACATTATCAATTAAACTTTTTTTTTTCAGCCAAGGCGTGTCCATAAAAATCTTACAGTGCATTAGGCACTTTGTCGGTTGGATTTCCACGCAAATATGTCATTTTGCGCAGAGTGGATGTCCTAATTATAGAGTTTACGAAGCCACGCTGCAATGGATTATTCAGGCTGCTTCAACTGAGCAAGAGCGGACAACCGCAGGAAACATCAAGAGGAAAAAGAGTTTTCCTTTTCTTCTTTTTCTTTTTTTAAGACACCGAGAAGACAAGATGCCCATGAAAACAAAACTGGGAGAATCAAACATAATTAACCTAATTAATGAGGGGGGAGCTGGCATAAATAATATTTTAGTGAACGATTTTTGTCGTATTAAAGTCTGGGCTCCCATCAAGACATTGATCCAGACTGTCATGGTAAACACACTGATATGAAAATAATTGTTTCCAGAGCATAGTCTCATTACAACATGTATAGTCTTGTTAGAAAAAAGAAGAATACATTTTGTCTTAATTGGCATCCTCGATGTTAGGCATTGGAGCAGAATTTTTGCGTTTGTGTTAATGTGTAAGCCGAAGTGAAAAAAAGTGGCGCTTTTCAACGAAGGCAAAAAACAATCAGAGGCGAGGCGATTTGCTCGGAGTCGGCTCTAAAGTGTGGACTATGTCGCCCTCTGCTGGCCGCGGTAGGGAAGCGCCGTTCTGTGGACCAAATGTGGACTCTTGAGCTGTTATAGTCTGTTAATGAATACATAATTTAATAAATAAGGCGGCCATCTTCTACCAGTTTATGTTCAGTGGCTAAAATTAAGTTGTTCCTGTGGTTTCCAAAGCTGGGGTCAGGGCACAATTTAGCAAATGTGGGGTCTCTAACTTCTCTTTAGAAATCAAAAATGACAATAACGCATTTTGTCTTATTAATATACCTTTGTTAATATGACTTTCTTGTGATGTGTATGTTGCTGATAATCATGGTCTCTTTCTTAGTTGGTTTGTGGGTCAGACGCAGAAATGTTAATAAACTTCTATTTCTTATCTATAGTTCTCATAAGTTCATATGTCGAATCTATTGATTTGTTGTCAAAAATCTAGTATCAATGTGCAGATAAAAATGAGTCATGGTAATTGATAACAAAAATAGTCACTATTCTTCTCTTCACAGAGCTGATCGTCCATAGTCATGGATGGCGTGAAGACAAACCTGGTCTGGGGTGTTATCTTTGTGCTGATGGTTTCAGGTAAACATCTATTTAAGATATACTGTGATCCTCTAACGTTATTTTTATTTAAAAATTTCTAACATTCACCTAACTGTCCCTCAGTTTCGCCTGGATTATTCTCACCAACCATATGGCCTGGGGAGGATGACCTCAAACTGGAGCCCAACTCCCTCATCAACATCAGCTGCACAGGGGAATCAGAAGTAGTTTGGGAAGAACCACTGCCTGATGATGCCATAGTTATTTCAGATGGTTTCACCTCGACTCTCCTAATTTACAACGCATCCATTAAGCACACTCGCTATTACGACTGCAGACATAAAAACAAGGAGGACCAGCTGAGCGATATACAGGGAATCTATATCTTTGTCAAAGGTGAATAGAAAATTATGCCACAATACATAGCAGGGGGGGAGGGGTGTCCTCAATCAATACATAAAATAAATAAAAATTCAATATGTCACTGCTCAGATTACATCAAATAAAGGCATAAGTGTATGTTAATATGATTGAACGCTAATTTATAAAAAAAAAAATTGCCATGAAAACTAAGCTTTTGTAAATAACAATACATCTAGTTTTGTTGTGAGTATATTATAAAAAGGTCAATGGTTAAGGTGACATGAAGCATTGAAAAATCTTCTCTCTGCCCGTTTCTAGATCCCGACCTTCTATTTGTCCCAGAGGAACCAGAAAACCTGGTTGTTCCCTATGAGCAAGAGGTGGTCATCCCGTGCCGTGTGACAGAGCTGAACCATGCCGTGGAGCTGTTCAGAGTCCCCGCCAGAGAGAAGCTCCACAGGTTATACGACCCCAAGATGGGCTTCATGGGAGCGCTCTCTCCTGGCCAGTATATATGCGAGGCCTCATTTAATGGCAAGACTTTTCTAAGTGACATCTACACCGTAAAAAGTTCAGGTAAGTCAGGACAAAATCTGACAGTCTGTCATAGTATTTCCTATAAATGTAATATTACTTGTTTGATTGTTCCACAAAATCCCTCAATCTCACTTAGATATCGTTTGTCATCGATAAACAACATTGCATGGTGAAGTTTTCTTTTTGTTTTGCAAATATGTTCTAAATTGTAATTTAATCAAGATAAAATGCATTCAAAAGCAATCCTCGACCTGCACGGGTCTCTTATGACATCTCAAAGTGCAACTGAGCAGAGTTTATTTTAATTATGTCCATTTGAGTTTTGTTTTTGTTATTTTGGCCCTCTTGTTAATATGTTTTAATCAAATCCCTCCTTCAAAGAAACGTACTTGCCTTCTAAATGGCTGCAGTAAAACCCTAAGGTCTGGCTTGTGTGTTCAAACAGGATTATAAACAGATTGGTGCCAGTTAGTGTCCTGACGACTATCTTTTTCGCTGTGGCTATTTTGCTTTATGGATGTTCTTGAATTCTCGACTAACTTCCAAATCTACGTGGGAATCTGTCAAAATTGCTCGTCTGCCGTATTTTTTTATTAACGTCAGCTGATCAGCTTGATTCTTGTGCATCCTGTGATTTCTTTGATTCAGAGTTAGCAATTTTGTCCGTAGTGAGCTTTTTTAGAACAAAAAAAAAAATTATTTTAGAGAAATCCACATTTCTTCACACAGCTATGATTTTATTACTTGTGTACATTTGTTATAATAAGTACAAGACTACTTTATCTTTCAAAGTGGAGAGGTTGATTTTTAGGATACTTTAGTGAAATGATAAGGGTCAAAGAGTGGCAAGAACACTTGTTTTATAGAATAGCTGCGGTGTGATCTCACAGCGTTGCTTTACGTCACTTATGGTTGTCCCTCCTGCAGAACCCGAGGAGAACGACTTTGAGGTGGACGTCGTAGCAAGTGAAGAGAAGATGAGAGTCGGGCAGCCCTTGAACATCTCCTGCATCAGACCCCTTGGGCAATCATATCACCAGCAGTGGATCTATCTGAAAAAACAGGCAAGGAGCAGTTTTTTTCTCCCCTTATTTATATTCCCATTACCGCTTATTGTTTTTTTCATGAGGCTATCCAGAATTCGTTTAGGTCCAATTTGTTTCAGTGTCCAATCATGTTTTCATGCCATTGTTATATTAACCATGTACAACCATGGACGTATTTAGGACCCAGACCTTTAGTTTGCTGTTGTAATTGAGCTCACCTCTTAATGGTAGCAAAGTATTTTTTAGGAAATATGGTGTTGATTGGAATAACGTCCGTGAAAAAGCTCTCCCTGGCAGTTATCCCCATGTCAAAGAGTCTGACAGGAAGGTTAAAGGTTCATGACCCAAGGGTTAAGGAAAGGAGGGAGCTCAAAGGACTAAATAAAAGGATGGCAAGTCCTTTGAACCTGCTGACCGTGGGACCTGTAGGGTATGGATACTGTCTCTGCATGACAGCCAGCTAAACATCTGGGGGTTTTAAGGCTTCAGTTTTAAGAGTCTGGGACAGCACACACACAGAGCCTCGCAAAAGTATTCCCACCCTATTAGCCTTTTCACGTTTAGTAACGTTAAAACCATAACCTTCAGCGTATTTTAGTGAGGATGTATCTGATACAACAGCTTAATGATGAATTTAGGAAAATAATTGACAAAAAATATCTGAAATGTGTCGTGTGCATTTGTGTTCAGCTCCCCTGAGTCGGTACTTTGTAGAACCACCTTTCTCTGCAGTCGCTACGTGACTGCCAACTTCACTCGTCTGCAGCCACTTTTTTCGTAGCAAAATAGCTCAAACTCGGTCATCTTGCATGGAGAGCTTCTCTGAACAGCAATTTTCAAGTCTTACCACAGATACTAAGTTGGACTTGGGCCTGTTGGGTAATTGTAACACAGGCTGCATCCACTTTGATCAGAACCATTCCAGAGTAGCTGTAGTTTCTTTGCTGCATTCCCCTCCATCCATCATTCCCGAGGGACTTCCCTGTCCCTGTTATAGAAAAGCACCCAAAGGGTAATATGCAGCCAGTGTTATGTTTGACGGTGAGGATGGTGTGTTTAGGCTGAGGCGTAGCATTCGTTTTTTGCCTCACAGCATTTTGCATCTCAACCAGAATATTCCGTTTTGGTCTCATCTGACCAGTGCATTCCTCCGTATGTTCACTTTATTTCCTACATGCTTTGTGGCACACCACAAATGGGACTTCTTATGGTATTCCTTAACAACAGCATTCTTCTTCCCACCAGGTTTTTGGAGTGCATGACTAATAGCTGTACTGTCAACAGATTTTCCCACCTGAGATGTAGATGTTTGCAGCTTGCATAACAGCTCTAGAGCTACCATAGCTGCATCTTTGATCAGTTTATGTCTTGGTGGGTTTGAAGTTGTACTATATTCTTTCCACTTTAGGATGATAGATGGAACAGAGCTATGTGAGATATTAAAGGCTTTGGAGATTGTTTTATACCTTAACCCTGCTTTAAACTCCAGAGCTTTCTCTGTCTGCTGTCCTCCTTGGTCTTCATGATGCTGTTTTTTCACTAATGTACTAAAACAAACCTCTGCGGCCTTGCGGTTGTAATGTCTCAAAATCGGAACTATTAATTAGACGTATGAATACCTCTGCTAGCCACTGTACAATTTATGTTTTTGCTGTTTAACGTCATAAATCAGTGCAGCACATTATTCTATATCTGTGAGGGATTCTTTTAAGGTCTTTTTCCAGAGTAGGTGAGGTAGGGATACAGGAGGCCTGACTCCTGGTTCTGATCTCAGGTGCAATTGCAGGATTTTAAAAGGCTCTGTGATCCTGATTTATCTCCCCAGGCACCACCACTGTTTTAGTCATTAGCCCTGCACAGTATCTGTCAGACGGATAAGCCGCACAAAGCTTAAACAACCAAACACATGTTTTAAATCAAATGCTGATTTTCTTGTGATTATGAATTAATCCTATTCTATATTTCTTTCTCATAGGCTGTAAATGCGATTGAGACGAAGCAAAGTCTTCCCGACAGGGTCATCCACACTCTTCAAATTCCACAAGCCACCGCTCAGGACAGCGGCCGCTACGAGTGCTCGGTCACGCACGAGGCCAGTGGAAAGACCAGAGCGAGCAGCGTGGCTGTAACTGTGTTTGGTAAGTTTCCCGGTCCGAAACAATCCCCAAATATTTTGAACAGGTTATAACGGCGTGTGCTCAAAGTGATGGCTCACGGTCGATAATAAGCAGTCGATATCCTCATCTTCACTCAGGTGTTCACATGTGTGCGCGTGCTGCGTTTAGGTGTGTGTGGAGCTATTTTTTCTTCTATGCAACATTAAAGCTCGAGCTCTGTTTTTGACATAAGCCAGCATATTTTATGGGATGGCTTCAACAGATGTGTGTCAGGCCTTCGTTTCACCTCAGTCCTCGCCATAAGTCTGTCTCGTTTGTTCCTCTGACACTATAGGGTTTTTTTTTTCCCACACTGACTCTCTGCCTCTAGACCTTTTTGAATCAATATTCCTAATTATTTGCAACTCCTTCTTTTATTACTATCGCAGACGAAAACTCCTTTGTCACCCTGGACCATAGAGGGATTCTGCAGACAGAGTTTGTCAGCATTTTACAGGAGACGCAGTTCACCATTTATATTAATGCATACCCGGCGCCTAAAGTGTCATGGATGAAAGACGGCCAAGCGCTATCGGAGAACTACTACATTTCCACCAAAACTAGCCACATAGGAGGAAATCGGTGAGTACAAAGTTTCTTTTCCTAATAAAAATAAAATAGGGAGTTATGACTGAAATACATAGAATTATTAATACACCTGTAATTTTTTCACATTATGCCACCACACAGCCATAAACGTCTTTGATCTTAAATGTAATAAACTAAGATGTCCATTAAGTTGGGTGAATGGAATGGGGCCGGTCAATATAGATTTATTCAGTAAAAAAAAAAATTCCTTTCCTTCCATAACTATGGATTATATTATTTTGATTTATCACACAAAATCCCCAATAAATAAATTGGGGGTTGAAGGTTGTGGTTTTAATGTAACATCATGTGAAAAAGCTTGAGGGATATAAATTCTTTGCATGAAGCTGCATACGTTCTCATCTGGGTCCAAGCAAGAGATCAAACTTGCAAATATCATCATTTCATTAAAGTACGTCTTACCAGCTTAAATGTTCTTCACACAGGTATCAGAGCACTGTGACATTCCTGCAGCCTATGGAGAAAGACAGTGGAACCTACACGATCACAGCAATAAGTGGCTCTCACACTGCTCACTTCTCATTTCTCCTCCAAATGACAGGTAGAAAGAACAGATCGGAAAAACAAACACTATAAGTGGTTTAAGATTCATCAATTCTGACAGAAATCCTGATTTGTGTCCTGTTACAGGTTTCGGACTTAATACCAACCCATCCTCCGTCCCCATTCTGCTGCCAGACCAGGATGAGATGGTTGTCACTCTTCACACTCCTTTTACTCTGACATGTCGTGGAGATGCCAAACTGCTGTGGGAGACACCGTACCCCCTTGCGGAGCAGTCGCAGGAGGACCACAGTGGCCTTTTTGTCACCTCCATCACTGTGGATAAAGCGACAGTAATGCACACTGGTTACTACACTTGCTACTATAGTGGCATCCTCAATGAGGAAAAGTCAAGCAGCATTTACATCTATGTACCAGGTATGGCTCATACATCTATTTGTGTGTTTTGGTATTTGGCTTTTTTCTTTGCTTTGAAAGGTTTTTTTTTCACCCCGACACAGATCCATCCACTCCCTACGTTCCATCTTTTGAGAACCATCTGCTGGCTGACACAAATGAGAATGAGATTCCCTGTAGGGTGTCTGATCCCGAGGCTAAAGTGACACTGGTGAATGTTGACACGAACCAAACTGTACCCAGTGACTATGACAGTAAAAGGGGTGCTTTGGGAATATTTCCTACCGGAACTTATGTCTGCAAGGCCATCATAAATGGAGAGGAGTACATCAGTGAGCAATACATCGTCCATGATTCAATAGGTGTGTGTTTTGGGGTTTTTGACGGTGAATTTTACCTATTGTCACCAACTGTGATCAGGCTTTCTGGTACACTGCAATGCTTTTAGCTGTATTCATTGCCCTATTTCAGAGATCTTACAAGTTGAGCTGTCTGCCAAAAGAACTGCTCTGCTGGTTGGTGACACAATAACTGTCAAATGCCTTGCTCAAGGACCTTACCTATTGGAAGACAACTGGAAATACCCTGGCAAACCGGTAAGCCCACAAGTCAACCTGTAAAGCCCAATGATTTTTCCTGCTAGCGGTGGTCAGCAGGAAAAATCACCTACCATAGCTCACCACCATCAGGATGTGAATGTGTACATGAATGAATGCATGACTGACTGTAGTGTAATGTACTTTGGGGTTGTGGGACTTGGTAAAGCGCTACAAGTACAAGCCATTTACCATTTACCATTCCAATCTTTCTCATGTTTTAGTTGTCAGGTAGGACTGACCTAAAGGTATTTGATGACTTGTTGTATAACAGGCTAATCGAGGTACAAAAACTGTACTGGAAAATACGAAAGAAAGAAAGATCCTCTATACCCTGACGATCCCACAAGCCTCAACCAAAGACAGCGGCATCTACTCATGCTCCATTACTGCGGTAGCATCTAGAGACACCCAGACAAAGGAAATAGCTATTCAAGTGTTTGGTAAGAGTCTTTACCTTTTTCAGTTAAAGTAAATATTCTGTTGAGCTACTTTATCAAGCCTTTTTCTGAAGTAGCTATCAGCATCACTGACCAGAACTTTTCCAACAGCGGGAGAGTTTTTGTCCATCAAGCCAGAGTTTAAGGACCATGAATCTGCGGAACTGGATGAGGTCCGGCAGTTCAGTGCTACAATTTCTTCCTTTCCTGATGCCCATGTTACTTGGCTCAAGGATGGCGTCCCACTCACTGATCCAACCGCTGAGATCATCACTACTCTGGACCAAATCAGTGAGACCAGGTTAGTCTCTGTCACTATTAATTTGAAGACAAATTAAGTTTTCACAATTTGTCTGATCGCTCTTTTGAGCATCTGTAGTGAATGTAGTCTCTATTGCTCTTTTGTCATACAGCTACATAAGTAAACTCACCCTGATCCGGGTCAGGGAGGAGGACAGTGGGAACTATACCATGCGAGTGGAGAATGGAAACCAAAGCCATGAAGTCAGCTTAAACCTGGTGGTGAAAGGTCAGGTGGAAGACTTGAACTTACACAATCAATTGGACATTGATGATACCAACATTTAGGCATATTTAAGGTCTGCCTACTTTCCATCTTTACACACACTCATCTACTCAAACCCTGTGTTACTTATGATGTTACAGTGCCTGCAGTCATTTTGGACCTCATGGACCTCCATCACGGTTCAGCCACAGGACAGTCTGCAGTGTGCATCACCAGGGGGCAGCCCACTCCTGTTGTGGAGTGGTTTGTATGCAAAAACATCAAACGGTAAGATCCCCTTTTCATAGTTTTAAAATGACCCTGCAATGTTTTTTTTTTAAATACATACATGTACAGTCAATGCAATTAACATATCCTTGCTTTACTCCCCTCAAGATGTACCAATGACACGTCTTCTTGGGCACCTCTACCAACCAACTCCACAGAAATCACAATGGAATCCCACTTTGATGACGAGAGCAACCTGGAGAGCCAAGTCATGTTTGGTCATCTGGAAAGTACTCTGGCAGTGCGATGCCTTGTCAAGAATGAAATCGGTGCTGATAGCAGGGAGATCAAATTGGTATCCAATGGTAAGAATACACCTATCCAGCCTTGGGTTTAAAGGCTTTTCAATTAATACCTGTTCACATTCAAATCATTCAATTGTGGTCTATATGAAGTGGAACTGTTATGCTTTGGTCTTATTTCATCATCATTGTGGTCCCACAGTCCATCTATTACCCCTGTTCTGAGGTGCATCTGAGAGCAATTAATTTTGGTGCTGTCTCTTTAAATGTAAGGGGGCACTTCACACTCCATCCCCCTTCAAGCTGCAGAGCATTCCACTCCACCCCGTTCAGCCATTTTTGTAGTAAGCTGGGGGACGGTGCAAATAATTGTGTTGGTTTATAAAACCGACAGCAAAAAAAAATTTACTTCTTCAACTTGGACCACAAATCACTGCAAAACACATAGAAATGGCGTATTCACGAAATCCGTAAGCTGCAAGTCCGTGGACCTTGTTCAGCATCTCTGCAGCAAAACTGTGATGTAATTGTTCAAATAATGTAACAGAAAACAAAGAACTCTGATTGGCTTGAAGAACTGGACCCAAACAGAAAATTAAGATAGCTACACTGTACCTGGACAGACTAAATTCCAATTCTCATCAACATACAACAACATGTATAATGGCTAAAAAAAAGTGGGTTTTGCATAATATGTCCCGTTCGAACTTACTTTAGATGTTATTTTCTTTGTAATTGCAATTGAACTTCTAATTAACAGTGTTAAGGCTAGCCAGAGTTGCAACAGCTGGAAGACAATGAGTTTGCGATGAGAAAGCAGATTTTGATATATGGGTAAAGGACAGTTTTTATTGTGAGAGATAATTCAGGTAGATCACAGATGTTTAGACCATTTGGTCCACACAGATGAGCTTTTCACCCCTATCCTCACCCTCTAACTACTCTGCAAGCGTTTGGTCTCCTTGGCTCCTGCATTTTCAAATTAGCCTACCAAGACACCTTTTGAAGGCTAGTTGTCAGGACACACCTCATCTAAAAGGGAAATTTCCCTTGCAACACATTTAGTGTATTTCACTGCAAGCACACACGTGATAAATAGCGTTCAGAATGTAACATGTGCAATCACTGGCTTTCCTTACAAACAGGCCCTCACCCTGAGCTGACGGTAGCTGCTGCTGTGCTGGTGCTCCTGGTCATTGTCATCATCTCACTCATTGTCTTGGTTGTTATCTGGAAGCAGGTACTGTTGGAATCCACAGTTTCACTCCTCGCATGCTGATCCATTCTGTTGCACATTTCCATTTTTTAGACCTTCTTACGAAGCTACAGATCAAACCAAAATGTGCCCATATTTGTGCTGAAGTGATACTTAAATATAGAGTATTTGGTTTTGCAGCGCTGCCTGTTCAAAGACAGCTATATTCTGGGGTTTTCTGTGGATAATTGTGAATTCCTGTGTTCTCTGCTTTCCAGAAGCCACGGTATGAGATCCGCTGGAGGGTGATAGAGTCTGTGAGTCCAGACGGCCATGAGTACATCTATGTGGATCCCATGCAGCTTCCCTACGACTCTAGATGGGAGTTTCCCCGAGACAGACTTGTGCTTGGTGAGCTAAATGAAATGCTTTTATAATGTTCTCGACCCATCTGGTTCCCTGTGGAGTTGTGGCGACTTGTGAATCTCATTCTGCCTTTGAAGTTGGGCTGTGATAAGATAGCTCAGACTAAGTGTGATTCTAATGGCTGGGATTCGGGTTAACCTATAGATCAGGAGGGGGGGGGGGATTTGGCTGCTGGAAGAGTCACTGATGATAAAGCAGATTGTCTGTGTCTCGTTTCACCCTGGATGATTGACCCGTATACCTTCCTGTAATTCTCAGGTCGGATCCTGGGTTCTGGAGCTTTTGGGAAGGTGGTTGAGGGCACCGCCTATGGACTCAGCCGCTCTCAGCCCGTTATGAAGGTGGCAGTGAAAATGCTGAAACGTAAGTTTAAATAAGTTGATTTAAACAACAGCTAAACCAAGGCACTGATTGGTTACCATTAGTCTGCTCTAATGAACAGGATTAGTTTAGTCTCTTTTTCTGCTAGTTCAAATAAATTAGAGGTTTTAAAAGCATGAAGTGAAGCACGTTAACAAAGTCAGCATCAGCATAATTGCCTGCACAATTAACAGTTTAAAACCCATTCTTTGAGACACTGAAGATGAAAAAAAGATCTGCAAATGGCTTCGTTGGCTTTGTTTTAATTAGTGATGATCAAGACGTATGATTGTAAAAGGGAAAGATAATGATATTGTCTACACTTAAACACATGTAATTATACTTTTCTTTGTATTTTATACAATGATGAAGTACAATGTTTACTTATTAGGGATTAGCATTTGTTAAAGATTTAGGAAAAACCATGCATACATCTTTTTTCCATTTCACAATGTTGCACTACTTTGTGTGGATCTAGCACGTACAATCCCAACTAAATACACTAAAGTTTGTGTTAAGGTTTAAATGGAGTGGATACTTTTACAAGAAGCTATAAACAGAAACTTTAAGTCCAGGAGGCTGTTATCTACTCCAGTTATATAGGGTTCTTATAATACACCAGTAATGTAGGTCACGTTGTTTTTTTAAATAATTATAAATGCTTTATTAACGTTCAACATAATGTGGTTTGTTGTAAATAGATTAGATCACATATTTACTGTGATAAACTGGAGCTGATGTTTTACAGCTCTTAACTTTTAATTTTAAAAATCTCAAAATGAAAAAAATTTCCTATTAATCTTGCAATCATTATAATCATCATCATTGAGTTTCTTGCTCTTGTGATCATTTAGAGAACATTTTATTTATTGACAACATGACAGTACTGTCTATTTGCCAAGTGATAAACCAATACTGTTCTTTTATGGAAGATAAAACTTTGAAGCGGTAATATTTTAGTATTTTACTATTTTCTTCTGCATGTTCAAAACAAATTACTGAAAGAAAAACACAGATGTAGACAGAGAAACAGCATCATGAAAAATGAATGGGTACTTCTTAAGCCAGTTGTAAAGCGCAGCAAGAATTTCCTAAACAAACCAAGACAAAACAGTAAGGAAACCTTTCAGAAGAAAGAGATAGGGGATGCATGGGCTGATAACTCATTGGCGCTTCGACTGAGTTGTGTTAACGTCATGGCTGCTGCATCTTCCTCCAGCTACGGCTCGTTCCAGTGAGAAGCAGGCTCTGATGTCTGAACTGAAGATCATGACTCACCTCGGACCCCATCTCAACATTGTAAACCTGCTGGGAGCATGCACCAAGTCAGGTAATAAACGCACACACAAAAACAGCAGATCTGTAGAAATACACTGACTCACAGGCAAAATTTTGCAGCATAATAATAGTTTAGTACAACCATCGTTGTCACTATCATATCATTTCAGTCATCACTTTAAACACAATTTGCCCCTCGTGTGCGTGCATGCACACACAAAAACTCACTCGGGCTTGGCCGCAGGAGACTTTTGCAGCTCTAACGGCCATGACAGCTCTTGGTGGGCGTGCTATTTTAATTGGCTTTTTATGGGAAAGTAGAGGCTTGCTCTCCTGACTGTGCTTTTAGCCTTTATGAGCCCCTGATAAGATTAGCCTGCAGACTGACGCCGGTGCACACTTTTATCTTCTGTGTCGTTCCCAGGCCCTATCTACATTATCACTGAGTACTGCTTCCATGGCGACCTGGTCAACTATCTGCATAAGAACAGAGAGAGCTTCCTCAGCCTGAGTCCAGAGAAAAACAAGAAGGAGCTGGACATCTTTGGGATCAACCCTGCAGACGAGAACAGCAGGAGGTACGGCGTCCAGAGAGCGTTGCCAAGAATCCCTGCATGTGCTTTCTCCCCCCAAATGGTTTTGGGTCAATCCATAAACGTTTTATTTTTGTATTTACAACCACTAGTGTTGGGAAAAGATAAAAAATGACATGTAAAAATGCCCTAAACAGTAACACAATCACTACTTTCTCAGTGGTAAAGGATATTGTCCGGCATCTTCTCATAATCTGATCAAAGCTCGAAGTGATCTCAGCTTTCAGCCTAATGTCATTTCTGCCGAGCTACCTGTTAATTGTATCTGCCCAACCGTTCAGTGAAACATCAGCCTGTCCTCTCCTTTTTTGAGGAGCATCTTGTGCTGATGGATGACTCACAATGACCACACCTCGAAACACCCATAACATGATTTAGTCCTGGCTACGTTAGCTTCTACACCATCTCCCTCTAACCTCAGCCCAAGAAATGAGAGGATGAGTAATTAGACAAATGGATAAAAAAAACGAGAAAACAACTGATTTAACTGACAAACTGATGTGTACTCATTATTAGGTATAGAAACTATTCATGTCCCTTGAACCTTCCTCATTTTGTCACGTTACAACCACAAATATCAATACATTTAGTCTTTTTCGTCTTTCATATAGACAAACACAAAGGAGTAAATAATTTTGAAAAGGATACAACATTTTTCACAGTTGTATTTCAGTGACATTTATATCCTGCATCCATTACTCTGGCACCCCTTAAAATAAATCCAGTTCAACCGGTTGCCTTCAGATGTCCACTTAGTAAATAGAGTCCACTTCTTTATTATTTAATCTCATCAACCACCTGTTCTATGAAAGCCTCAGATGTTTGTTAGAGAAGCAGCATCATGAAAACCAAAGAGCACAGCAGAGAGGTCAGATGAGGTAGTGCAGAAGTATAAAAACAGGGTTAGGTGAACAACATTGTTCAATCCACTCGTCCAAAAATTTAAATATTGTCGCACAACTAACAAGATTTGGTCTTCAGTCTTAACTCACAGCTCAGACAAGGAGAGCATTCACCAGAAAAGTAACTGTGGAGGATCAGCAGACACCTAGAGCTGAAGTAGTAACATCTTTCAAAAGGACATTTCTTAGTTGTGCACTTAAAAAAAATCAAGCTTTTCTAGGAGTGTGTCAGGAAGAAAGACACAAGAAGTCTTGTTGGCATTTTACCGACACCAACGTAGGGAGCACAGCAAACATGTGGATGAAGGAGCACCTGCAAGAAGCTGCCAAAGACTTGATACTGGGGTTGAGGCTCACCTTCCACAAGGACAACAACCCCATTCATACAACCACAGCTGCAATCTGATGGTTTGGATGGAACGGGTTTTATCTGTTAGGATGCTCCAGTCAAAGTCCTGATGTAAATCAAACCAAGTGTCTCTTACAAGACTTATATACTGATGTCCACAGATGCTCTCCCTCCAAAACCTTTTCCTGCCACTTCACAATTAACCATTACTTTGTGTTACATAAAATTCACGTAAAATAACGTTTGTAGCTGTGACATGTCAAAAAGCAAAATAGGTCCGGGGGTGCGAATATATTTGCAAAGCAATAAATGTTCATTTTGTCATTACAGCAATCAGTATTCCTCCAACCTGCCATCTCTAACAAAACGTCTTCTCTTGTCTTTGTTCTCAGTTATGTGATCCTGTCCTTTGAGAGTAAAGGCGACTACATGGATATGAAGCAGGCGGACAGCACTCAGTATGTACCCATGCTGGAAATGAGCACCACCTCCAAGTACTCTGACATCCAGGGCTCTAACTACGACCACCCTCCGTCTCAGAAAGACTCGGGCGGTATGCACTGCAGCTCTTCTCTCTCTCTCTCTCTCTCTCTCCGTCTGTCCTCAGAGTTATTGGCCCTAGCTTGCTTGGCCTTGGTGTTGCATTTGAGTCATTGTTGGTTAAAGGGGTGCACCCTTGTCAGAATTTAGGCCTGGAAGTGGCCTGTAATTACACAGAGAAGATAATTGTAGCACACACATAATAATGCCCAGTTTGTGGCTGCCATTAAAAGCCAGGTCTGGGAAAACTGTGCTATATTTACAACATGTTGTATCCTCATTGTGCGTTTTTTTTTTTTTTTTACCCAAACCAGAATCCGATATGGACAACCTGCTGTCAGATGATGTGAGTGAAGGCCTCACCACCACCGACCTGCTGAGCTTTACTTACCAGGTGGCCAAAGGAATGGAGTTTCTCGCTTCCAAAAACGTAAGCCTCAAGAAGTCAAATACGCTGCCAATCGTCGCATTCCCCCGATTTCCTAGGCTATAATGGCAGGTTGTAGATTTTGTTATGTGCTCTGTAGGATGACCGCTAAGGGTAGTGGGTGGGGACCGAGGAAAGCACTTGCTGTATGATAAGCAGCCCCATAAAGGTTGCCGTACCCACTCAGGAGAGAGGCCAGACACTTAATATAGCAGCAGTAACGTTAGAGCTAGAATTACCAGGCCCAGACAAGCTGCAGCCAGAAGCTATTCATCCAACTTCATAGTTATTATCCCTAAATATCCCAGCGGTCATGGCCGTCTCTCCAACTGGCCTGTTTACACAAAGTCGGCGCTTTATAAAGCAAAATGAAACAGTATTAAAAATGAACTCGGCTGAAAATGAAACACAGGAATAGTCTGCGTCTGTGGGAGCAGAATGCGCTGGAAAGAGATGACAGCTACTCCTTCATGCTTCTGATGGACTTCCTTTTTGACAGTGCGTGCATCGGGACCTCGCAGCCAGGAACGTCCTTCTCTCTCAGGGCAAAATTGTTAAGATCTGCGACTTTGGGCTGGCCAGAGACATCATGCATGACAACAACTACGTCTCCAAAGGGAGCGTGAGTGTCTGCTCAGACATTAACTTCTAAGTCATGCAGTGTTTTAATGATACTCCATTTTAACAAAAAAAAAAACACATTGCTTCTCTTTTATAATAGACCTTTTTGCCGGTGAAGTGGATGGCACCAGAAAGCATTTTTGACAACCTCTACACCAGTCTTAGTGATGTTTGGTCATACGGCATTCTCCTCTGGGAGATCTTCACCCTCGGTAAGTTTTTAAAAGACCTCAATTCATAAATAAATGTAATGATAAATGAAAGATGTATAAAAAATAAGTGTGAAAAGGTTGCTACAGCTGGGTTCATACTGAACACCACTGTAGAAATCCTAATCTAGCTCAGTTGTATTTGTCACATGACTCCTAAAAATGACAGGATGCGAGTCTGACTATTTCCATCAAACAAGATTAGCCATTAGACAGTCATTAAACAAAGTGGTTTCACTTTAATGTTCATTAAATAATCATTTTGCCTGCTGTAATAAATAATTTTCTTGGTGTTTTATCAAGTTTGAAATCAGACTTTTTGGTCTTGGAGGCTAAAGCTAAAGGCTAGCTACTGAGGCAAGACTAAAGTGGACTTCAACCACGTTCAAACAAGTCCAATAAAAAAAAAAACCAACAACATTATAGCGGTTTATGCAAAACACTATTATATGAATTTTTAAAACCCTTATTGATCGTGTTTATTAAAAATTAATAAGAGATTGTTCATTTAAATATAGAACATATAATGGATATAGATCTAAGTATCTAGTTTGAAAATGAATTAGGCATAACTCCGACCCTTGGATGTTGGAAAAGTGCATCCAACAGGATCCTCGGTGTGCGTTGGATTTGCATCAATGTGAGTTAGTAGTATTCATGTGCCACCTTAGCTGTGAGGGAGTTTGAGACAAATTTGTGACCATCATCACTTTTTCATTGGGTGTTTATTTACAAAGAAGTTGGTGAATATTCAAAAAGCAGAAGCAGGTGGGAGAAGGTGTGCAGATCCCTTTCTGAAATGGATTGAAAACAGAATATTGGAAGAGTTTCCAGCTTTCCAGTATACAGAGGTGAAATGTTGTAGGAAACAATCAGATAATAGCAGGAAACACAATTTTCTTGACTTTTCAATTTATTTTTACCTTTTGTATCTGAAAGTTGTTTTGATGGGGAAAAGCTCCACATGTTCCTTCCTCAGTAGATAAAAGATTCAGATTCATGAAAGTCAGAAAATAGTTTTGGTGGTGCACAAACGCCATCCAAATAACAATCAGCTCCTGTGTAAATACCTGCCCAACGGAAGCTCAAACACACTTGAAAAGCTAATAAAAAAAACATTTCCCTACACTGCTGTGATGTTTTTGAGTTTATAGTCCTCCATAGATGGTGGGAGTGTTGGCTCCTCTCACACTAGCTGTTACTCTAGGTTCATCCAACTGATTGGATTCATACTAAATAAAACGTCTAGAGATTTATTTACTGCAGATAAGATAATAACTGCTTATATCCTTTAAACAGAACCTTACTTCAAAAAGGTTTACTTTTTAGATAAAAAACAAAAGCTGCTTTTTGATGTAGATTTATTTCCACTTGGATTTATTTGCATTTGTTGGCACACTTAATATTTCATATTATGTTGATGAGGGTGGATTAATACTTCACTCCATCCAATAATTATTACAAATGTAATAATTATTGCCTTGCAATCTGCTCAATGCGCTGTTTGCACCAAGCGGTTCTCGTAGGATCTGCATAAAATACAACACAGAGGCTAGTTTCTACAAGCTACCCCTCAAAATAGCAAAGAGAAGAGAACATGCCATTCAGTTAAAGCAGAAGTATGCTGTTCTTCATAAATCCTGAAATGGTATCAGGAAAGTAATGCTGATCATGTGTGCAGTCAGAGCAATTTTGAAGGAGTTCAGAATAACCTAAACTACAAAGAAAACAACTGCATGAGGACCAAAAATGATTTTGCCAATCTGAACATTGAGAGAGTTTGTCAAGGAAGGCAACAACAAAAAAACGACAAAGCCGACTGATAATCAACTACTGTGATTTTTTTTTTGTATAAGACTATGTTCCTGCCAGAATGTTTATTTTATTTTAATGCATTCTACACGTCTATACCAGCACTATAAAAAACTGTGCATGGTGCTGTATATAATACTCACTGGTGATTTTAATTACGAAGCGCATAGAAAGAAAAAGATCCTTCAGAACAGGAGCTGGTTCTCACTTATAAATGGACTGCCTCTTTGTGTAGCGGGTCAGAAAATGGATGGATTGATGCCTCTTTGTGTACAGGAGGCACACCGTACCCTGGGATGGTGGTGGACTCTAGCTTCTACAACAAGATCAAGAGCGGATACAGGATGTCAAAACCTGAGCACGCTCCACAAGATGTGTACGTGATCACACGTTAGAGCATGCCGCCTTTGTCTAAACCTCCCTGACGTCATGTGATGCCTTGTTATTTCTGATCTCTCGTGTGCAGTGGCTGACACCCATCATGGTGAAATTACAGGGCACAGGATGTGCTGTCTTTTTTTTTTTTTTGGTAACGTTGTGTACTTTTTTCAGGTATGAGATGATGATGAAGTGCTGGAACAGTGAGCCAGAGAAGAGGCCGTCCTTCATGGGCCTGAGTGAAACTATGGCGTCTTTGCTGCCCTCGAGCTACAAGAGGGTGCGTGTCCTCCTTGACCTCTCTTATCTCAGGAGCCTCTGTTTCTGTAACACCTGCTTCTTAAATTTACCACCTCTCATTATTGACCAATATGTTCCCTTCCTCTTAGTTTTTTTTTCCACTCTCGGCACATTTACTGGCCTTGTTGCCAAGCAAAGTACAGATTCAGGATCCTTTTTATCCACTATTAAAGTAGTTTAAAAGCCCTTCCACATCCTCTATAAGAGCCCTGGGAGAGTTTCTGGAGGCCCTCTCCCTCCATCTGTGTAAAAGTGATTAGAGCCTTAATGCTGCAGCTGGATGGTCACAGTGGCTGACCTCAGTCTGGGTAATGACACAGCCTTGGTTCTCGCCTCCACCACCCAGCTTTAATTAGACTTCCACGCCACATATTGTGCGTCAGAACAGCTTTGCCCCTGTCCTATTCCTCGTTTTAATGGCTAGCAGTTCAGGAACAGCTAGTTTTAGTACGCTCACCTTAGATCAGGGGTGTCAAACTCGTTTTGGTTTAGGGGCCGCATTCAGCTTAATCTGATAGCAGGAGGGCCACACGAGTAAAGTCATTGCAAGATTAAATACAACTAATAAAAGTGGACTTTTTGTTGATTTTTATATTAAATGAATTTCACTTTTACACAATATATTATGAATAACCTCAGTGTTTTTAGGAAAAGTATGTGCAATTTCAACAATACTTTTACTCAGTTAAACATTTACTTAAGTGCATAATGCATAAGAACTGATCAGAGTGATTGTACAATGTTGAAAACATTTATTCACATTTTTTGGAACTTGACACTGTTCTGCCTGACAAAATACATCAAACAGATAAAAATTAAGAAATTATTTAAAATCAATTTTCCATATGTTGATTAAAACACAGCGCCCCTCGTGGACAATATAGGAACTGCAGATTTTCAATTAAACGAAGTACTTTTTTTTTTTCAATAATTGTTTTATCATTCTCTTCCTTTTATCTCCTCTTTCTCTCACCTTTTCTTTTGTTCTTCTTGTTCTTCCTTTCCTCTCCTACTTTCCCACTGTAGTGTCCATATCATTTGAGATATTCCCCACATGAATCATAATAAAACTATTCAGATTCATAAATCAAGCGGAGCACTATGGCAAAAGCAGTACTGCTCCACTTTTGAAAGTCAAATCTGATGAGCTCTTTTTGGCATTAAGACAACAATTCCTATTGCCACATTGCCAGACAGGACACTGGATAAAAAAAAAGAAATAATAATAATAATATTATTATTATTTTTCTTAATAATGATAATGCATTTAGCCACAGGGCCGGACTAAATTGTTCGGTGGGCCACACACAAGCCCTTCACACAAAGCTTTATCTTCTGTTGATATATGTTTACACCGCAATGACTGTATTCCATCTGCATTTCTTGTCTGCACCATGAGAAATTTAATATATGTATTCCTTTTAGTTAGCCTGGCTAAAGGCATAATGCTTCTCTCCCCCCCTGTGCAGCACTATGAAAAGGTGAACCGCGAGTTTCTGAAGAGCGACCACCCGGCCGTTACCCGAGTATGCATGGAGTCTGACGCAGACTACGTCGACATTCCATACAAGAACCAGGGCAAGCTAAAGGACAGGGAAAGCGGCTTCGACGAGCAGCGGCTGAGCTCAGACAGCGGCTACATTATCCCACTCCCTGACCTGGACCCTACATCTGATGATGAGTATGGAAAGAGGAACAGACACGGGTATGGAGAGTCACTATTTTATCATTTATCATTAAATATGCTTTAATGAATTCATATCTCTGAAACTACATCCCGTTATTTTGGTCTGGTTCACATGTCAACAAGTGTATAGCTGTGACGTAAGGAAAATTAGGGTTTTCAACATGTTTTATAATGAAAAAAATAAAATAAAATTCAGTCCCTCTGTTCCAATACCTTTAAAAAACTAGAGCATCTAATTGCCTATAAAGGTCACATATTTAGTAAATAGAGTCCAATTAAGTGTCACGCAAATCTCAGACTAGATACAGCAGTTCTTGGAAGACCTTGGAGATAAGTCAGAGAACATTAGTGAACAAACAGCCTCATAAAGACTGAGGAAACACAGCAGGTCAGGAAGAAGGATGTGGAGAAGTTTAAAGATCATATCCCAGCATTTAATCATTTCCCAGGGCACCTTTTAATCCATCATTTGAAAATGTAAAGAGAATGGCAAACTGCAGATCTAACGAGAGATGGCCATCCACCTAATCTGAAAGCCACAGCAAGGAGAGCATTGATCAAATAAAACATCCGTTCAACAGGAAATAGGACTTTCCACAAATACTGTCTTTATGGAAAAGTGGCCATAGGAAGGTCATTATTTCCTGTTACTGTGGTTACAGTTGTTTTTTTTTATTTTCAAGTAATCAATAAAGGAATAAGAACATCTGACATGAAAATGTTAAAAACAGTTTTCTTTTGTTTACGTAATAAGGCGTTTGAGTTATTATGTGTTATGTGTGGACATTATGTTGTGTGGCTCTTTGGAATGCTTCTGGTTTTTATTCTGGCTCTTAATGCTGAACTGGCTGCCCACCCCTGGTTCAGATCAATGCACAATTCATGTGTTAAAATGGTCTTGTCAAAGTCCAGACCAAAATCCAATCAATACTTTGTGGCAGGAGTTGAAAAATGACCGCAGGCTTTCCAGCCAATCTGGCTGAGCCTGACTTGGCTCGGAAAGAAGAATGCCCAAACATTTGCTGAAATATACTGAGTTTTGTGGTAGTAATGTAAAAAATACAAAGTTATTGATGATGTGTTATTTTTTTTCCTCGTGTAGCTCTCAAACATCGGAGGAGAGCGCCATCGAGACTGGCTCAAGCAGCTCCACTTATGCGAAACGTGAGGGGGAGACGCTGGAGGACATCACGCTGCTGGACGAGATGTGTCTGGACTGTAGTGACCTGGTGGAGGACAGCTTTCTGTGACAGCTGCCCAGCCTCAGCAGGAATGGCACAGGGCAGAGAGCATGGGACACTAGAGTGAGACCTGTAAATCAGCCAAAGACTCTGGCCATGCCACTCCTTCTGCAAGGACAGAACAAAAACCACTTCCCAGTCTCGGTGAGTCCAAGACCAAGGTACGCCCTTCACGTCTCCCTGGACAAAGACCCTTTTTCGGGTCGGAGATGTGGACGAGCATTAATGAAAACGAGACTGAAGGAAAGGATTCCAAAAGGGAGCGAGCCTTTGTGTTGGACCTATCCAGATCAAACAGATTCGAAAACACACCTTCAATTTGAAAAGCTTTATTGTGTCGGGCATTCTTTTACCTGCAGTCTGCATAAGCAAGAGAGAACAAGTCAAACACGTCGGTCAGAAACTCCACACGTCTCCTGCACCATACCACTACAAATGCACTATTATTACTATATGATTCCAATACCAGGAACTGTATTACGAGGAAGTAGGACCTGTTATAATGGAAGCACCTGATGCTGGCACAATCAGTAGCAATACTTTGACTCTAAGCACAACATTTGGACTGAGTGCGTCTTTTTCTCTGTGACTATATAATGTTCTCAAGTAGCTGAGTACGTGCAGTAGTTCAAATTTATTTTTTTACGTCATCGATATAAGAACATGTATTATTGTGAAACCAATTGTTAGTAACAGATCATAGCTGTCTGAGTGGGTGTGAGAAGAGCTTCGGAGTTGCATTAGTCTTCGTGTTGCGTCTCCAATTTTACCCCAAACGATTAAAGATCCTCAGCTTTATTCCAGACCTAGCTCATATTTGACATGTGGGCCTTTTCCATATGAAGTATGATTGTAATGTAAATAGCTCCAGAGTTGTTTTATAAGAGGGTTTACTAGGGTAAAACTCAAGTATTATATGTGAGTACAAAATAAGCTTCCGCATCCGTATCTACTCCTGGGACGACACTGCTTTTTAGAAATACGTCTGTTACGGTGAAGGTCCAAAGAACAACATGGGAACGTGAAAATTTACTTTTTTTTGGATTAGAACAAGGCATGGGCCGGTTTGAGATTCATGGTATGGGCCAGTTAGAAACATTACGAAATGGATAAGATGATCTAATTGGATTTTTTTTAAAAACAGAAAGGCAACAACTCTTCATACTGCCGCTAAAAATGTTACAACATATTGGTAATTTCAGTTATGATGATTTAATTTACCACATGTATATGTGGTCATTTTGATACATAGACATTTGCAAAAATATGATGCTAAATTTTGTAATAATACATAAGAGCTTGTTGCACAGAACAGCTGTTTTCGTTGTTCTTGCATTTTGCTCTTTTTAGGCTATGTTTAAAAAGAGTGATGGATGGAACTACTTTTTTTGAAAAAGCATTTTTTATTTATTTATTTTGTCTTTTTTTGTGAGTTGGAGAAAATGTATTAGCCTTTCTTCTGCTTGATGACCGGCAGTGGGCAGCGGTGGGTTGGGTAGGAGCAGTGAAGCATTAATCAATGCACCATACGGCTGAGGGACATTTTGATCAAATCAGTTGCTCCTACCAACTGGAAGGACTCTTTAAGTTGTAGGAATTGTATGATGGGACGGTTTAGCCTTGATATGGGCAACCAGCCCATGCCTTGTTTCAACATGGCTAGGAAAAAAACAAAGTTTGTTTGTGTGGATGGAGTGAAGTATCAGTGGAAGACCTAGCACCTACATCCGTGGGAGCTATAAAATAAAATGGATCAAAGTCAAAGGAGCATCTGAACGACCGTATATAACGACCAAAGACCTTTCATCATGTTTCATGTTGTGTTTCACTTGTCTCATCATTTAGATCTCCAGCAGCTTCTGGCCATAATGGGGCATTACTATTGAATTCATTACTATTTTCACGCGGATGTACTGTGGTCCACCTGTAACGTATTAAACCCAAGTGTTGCCCCACTGTCGTCTTCTCGCTTTAGCAGCAGTGCCCCCGCCTCCTCTTACTGACTGTGATATTAACTACAATCATTGTTGCACTTTGCTTTTTTTTTCTCCCATTTGTCTTACGTGTTTGCAGATGAATATCCGGGTGGAGCCTAAAATACTGTATTCTTCCTTGTCCTCAGATGTATAAAGCAGTGTGGATGTGAGTGGTTATGAGTGATGTGTTGATGATGGTACTCTATCTGTAGTCAAAGATAATCACACCCAATACGATGTTTTAGTACTATGTTTCATTATTTGACATCATGTACATTCAGATGATTTATATTTCAATAAATGATTTATAATGTAAACATTTACCAGGTTCCATTTTTCCTCACCTATTGCAGTAATACGTGGGAAGGTTGATCCGATGCTGGAAAACAAATAAAGAGACGTTTCAAGGATGTGTGGCAAACAGATAAAATGGAGGGTTTGATTTGTATTCTCAAAGATATTTTGTGCAGAGAAATGGGAGTTCAGTGCATAGATGAATGGGGCTCATTTTTATTCACAACAGGCTTATGTTTTGATACACCAACACTATATAAGTCATAGAGTACGGCAGAAACAGATAAGCCCGCTACCTATTTGTATGTTTTCCTAGAATATTAAACCCTAACACTTATAAACAGTCATGAGAGACAAACACACTTTGCTCACTGTGGAAAATGTACCTACATCAATATTCTGTGGGAAGCTATATTAATTACTACATACAAAATGTACTTTGGATAAGCAAGAAAAGTTACTTTTAGAAAATGTGCAGCATGTCTTTTAGCTGCCGCATGTGCAGCAGCAGCCAGAGGACAACGGTAACTAGGTAATTATGTTCAGTGGTTTCCATCCAGCAGAATACAAAATTAATCTGGCAGATACAGATGATTTATTTTACTCAGAACTGGTCAGAACATCCACTCATCATGGGCATGGGTGTCATTAACTTTGTGCTTTTAATGATGCCTTTACATTCCTCTGTTAGAGAGGGTAGACTCATAATACAACATGTACCTTTAAGGATTTTTAAAAACAAAATCTAAATGCACAAATTAGAATTTGCTCTGAACCTTGGCAAGTTACCTCCATAACCACATGCCTTGTTAAGTAATCAGAGAGCTGCTGTTGAATAATTGGAGCTTTCTTCTTGGTCGAGATGCTAAAGTTCATTTAAGCTACTTTGCTGCCGTGGACCCCATCAAGCATGGTTAACAACGTTTCTTTGGATTAAAGGCCAGCACCACTCCACAAACTTAATGCAAAGCTTCCAAAACAGTTTTGTAGTGTTTAGGATATTTGTTGGAACACCCTGCTGTGTCCAGATTTCAATCAATTGACCCAAAGTCGATTGGTCTCTCACACGAAAGAAAATTAATTATGACAATAAAGCCATTCTGAGTCATTTTTGGGTGGCGCTCCCCTATAGGACCTTTTGAAGACAGCACTGTTGTAAACTCGTTCCTCTCTGCGTGGACCCCACACCTCAGAGCTACAGCGCACTGTCACTCTCACAGCAGCTAGATCAGGGGTCACCAACGTGGTGCCCGCGGGGACCAAGCAGACCCCGGGGACCACATGTGGCGCCCACGAGCCTGTTCTAAAAATGGCACAACCCGCCATTGAGCTGCATCTAAAACTTTATTTTACTCCGTTACTCCGTCTGTCCGTCCGTCCGTCCGTCTTCTTCCGCTTATCCGGGGTCGGGTCGCGGGGGTAGCAGCTTCAGTAGGGAGGCCCAGACGTCCCTCTCCCCGGCCACTTGGGCCAGCTCCTCAGGAGGAATCCCAAGGCGTTCCCAGGCCAGCCGGGAGACATAGTCCCTCCAGCGTGTCCTGGGTCTCCCTCTGGGTCTCCTCCCGGTGGGACGTGCCTGGAACACCTCACCAGGGAGGCGTCCAGGAGGCATCCTGACCAGATGCCCGAGCCACCTCAACTGGCTCCTCTCGATGTGGAGGAGCAGCGGCTCTACTCTGAGTCCTCCGTTACTCTTCCTATTTATTCACACTTGCATTTATATATATTTAAAGATGACAATATCTATAACAAAGCATGAAAAATGTGTTTATTTTACAGAAAGTTAAGATGAACTCTGACTCTTCTAGTTCGAAGGTCAGTACTGGTAGCCCTTCGTATGACAAAACAGCTATGAAAAAAAAGTTTCAAAAAGTTTGGTAAACCCCTGCTCTGAGGACACAATGATCAGGAAGCTAAGACAACTTTTATTCTTCTTCTGCCCTCCTTACAGGTTATCCTCCTATCTAGTGCGCCAACACTGGCTATAACCCACCTTTTAATTAAGTGCCTTGCCCAGGGACACATTGACATATGACAGGGATACGCTGGAATCAAACCCACAATATTTCAATTGCAAGACGATTACTAGACCTATTGAGGCACAGTCGCCCACAGACGCTAGATGATGGAAGATGCTAGAATATCAGCACAGAGAAGCCAGTTTACTCTCAACATGGACTGAGAGGGAGGTGGGGAAAAAAACACTCCTGTTCAACAATTCACTCCTTCAATCGTACAATTTGCAGATGCAAAAAAAAGTTTGATAGTCAGACAAGGCAAAGACTCATCTGTTTGGCCTTAATGACCTCAATGCTTGAAAAAGTCATGGTGGGGCTCTCCAGCTGGGGGTAGCATTGTTTTAAGGATCAGTTTCACTGTCTGCAGCACTGCTGCATTGAACAAGTTGGGTTGAATAATGCATGAGGACCTCTACCTTTGTTAACATCACTTCAAGTTAACAGGTGGATGGATGTAAACACTGAAATAACTGGGTGTTCCACCAAGATAATAATACTAAACAAGCATCAAAATTGCAGATCAAAAACGCATGGATCATGCTGAAAAGTCATTGGTCAAATTTCGGCCATGTGTGAATAAGAGAAATTTCACAACTGAAGATGTACGATATATTATTAGTTAATCCTGAAATTTAACCATTAAAGTGTATGATTAAAATGATAATGCTAATATGCAATTTATGACATTGATTTTACCAAATAATGTATGTAAACATAACTGGGACATAATCACAGCCCACATTTCATACATTCGTTAAGGTTCTGAATTAGAAATGCATTTAAATGTAAGGAAATCACTATTTCCTCCCTACATTGATGCATTAAACGTAATGATATATGTTTTGATAAAATAAGTGAGTTTAAAAATGGGAACGCTCCAGTATCGGAAAACTGCACTGATGTGGATAATTGAAGCAGGTTTTCCTCTTCCATCAATGGAGGCAGAGTTAATTGCATTTTACCTGCAAGTTAAAGTTGCCTCTGGCACCAAAATGCAACACAAAGATCACAATTCCTTCACTGCGTTTAGCACGCAGTGAAGGAAATGAAACGTATAATACGTTTCATTTTTTTTTTTTCCAAAGTATCTTTCAAACTCTCGGAAAACAGTGCTTGTTATTATCTACTACCTCCACTAGAGGGTGATAGCATACAGAAAATGCACAAGGTGGATCGGGTAATAAATGGGACGTTGGCTAGACACAACGCAGAGATGAAGCCAGCAGACATCAGTGAACCCCATTCATTAAGAAACCCCCCTCAGCTTTGATGCAGATGCAGCAGGAGGAAGGTGAAGATGTGAATGGTATCAGTTTTTAATGTTTCAAAGCCATGACATGCTACCCAAACAAAAATGTATGATACTACTGCTGGTTCTTTTTCTTACAGATTTTTTATTTAATTTTTTCTAACATGGAAGCATTTTTCTCTTTTGTCATATTCATTCCCTCCAGCTGGAAAGTTTTTGCCAAGTTTATTCAGTTTGAACCAGCTGATAATTCTAAAACTGAAACCTGTGATGGACACATACAAATAAAAAAATGTTGCTCCAAACAGGTGGAAGTACGTAGAGAAATTACAAGCCAGCTTTGGCTGCATAAAATAAAGTAATAAAATTCAACAGAGCTTTGGGCTATATTTAAATGGTGCTGTGTCTGAACAAAGCAAGTGTCATGAATTGAAGAATGAGCAAAGGTAAACGCCTAACGTCCGGGTCAGGCTTGACTTTTATGTTTTCAAAAGAAGCAACTACACACGGGCTTGAAAAGCAACAAGGATCCTAACATCTGGCGTCTAAATTATAAAGCTGAAAGTCTGTTCAGAGGAGATCTACTCTGGAGTTTGTCAGCAGGAGCGAAAATGCAAGAAATGTCAATATCATTACAGAAAAAGAAAGCTTTGTTTCTTTCTTCTGCTTTACATGGTCTGGATGGGGGGGGGGGGCTTTCCCCTCCCCACATAACGATAACAAACGTGGCATTCACTCAACTCTGGTTAATGCGAGCCGTGCATGCAAAGCGTTCCGGTGAACATGCGGCTGTAAAATAACTGAAGCTTTCCCAGAATGTTTAACGGCACACAGCAGTTTCGACCCTCATGTAAATGATCAAACAAAACGCTCTAATTCCTCCTGATTATTTCAGGAAAACAGGAGCAGAGGCGTTGTTATAAAGCAGAGGTGGGAATTTTATTTGAAAATGTGCTTGACTTGCAGCATAAAAGCACTTCTGTGAGCCTCAGAGTCAGAGTTAAATTGCCGTGGCAACAAGTTTATATCAACAACAATGACAAACAGTATGGTGCACAGCAAATTAAATTCCACCTGATCCTGTATCTACAAGGTTGGCTTTTAACTATATGCTTGAAATGTTCTTTTTCCGTCTCTGTGTTGCCGCTGTGATGGTCTATACAGGGTGTAACTCACGCCTCAACCGATGACCATTGGAGATAGGGACCAAACATATACACACCCCAACTTGCATGTGAAAAAAGACCCTTAGGAAGTTGCAGCAAAAAGTTTCTTGTGATAGATGTTGGCTTTCTATCACCTGAAGAACATTTCAAGGATTAAAGGACAAATGTCTCAGCAGCATCTGGAATAACTCATCCAGAATTGATCATGGCAACGGTGTTTTAACAGGTCTGTCTAAAAAGTGGATCAGACAGCTGCAGCTGATCCAGAACGCTGCTGCCTGCGTCCTCACTAAGACTAAGAAAGTAGAGCACATAACCCCAGTTCTAAAGTCTTTACACTGGCTCCCTGTATCTCAGAGAATAGACTTTAAAATACTTCTGTTAGTCTATAAATCCCTGAATGGCTTAGCACCTAAATACATCACAGACTTGTTATCAGTGTATCAACCGTCCAGACCACTGAGGTCTTCTGGCTCAGTCTACTCTTCATATCCAGAACCAGAACTAAACACAGAAGCAACATTTAGTTCTTATGCTCCACTTTTCTGAAAAAAAAAAAAAAATCCCAGATGACTGTACAAGTGCTTAAAGCCTGAGTTCCTTAAAATAACTATTTGTTTAGAGTTGCCTTTAATGTTAATGTTGAAATTTGAGTCCAAATTGTCTTATACAGCATCTGACCTGCTGCTACTATTCCAATGCAATGTGCTTACCTCTGTAATGTTTTTCCCTCTGTCTCTGTTCATGTACAGCACTTTGAATCGTCTAGTTACTGAAAGGTGCTTTTTAAATAAACTTGCCTTGCCTTGTAGCCATCAGCAAGATCTGATTTGATATTTCTCATCTCCTCTAACTATAGTTTATTGAAATGGTTGATTTATTTGGACATTTTCTATCGAGTTGAGGTTAGGGTCATTCCAAACACTTAGGTTTATCCACTTTATTTATTCCAAAATAATTTTTGGGGGGATCATTATCCTGTCCAGAGCATTCAATTTTGTCTCAGTTTTCTGACCCAAACTGTCTCCCTCTTATAAAAGAGAATCTGATAGGATGTTTAGGAACAGAGTAGGAACAACCCAAGCCTGTCATAAACGGGAAATTGCTGGTCACTATCCACAGTGATGCAAGTTTTCCATAGACAGAGAAGGGTGAAAACCCACTGCTCCAAAATCAACACTTTTGACCTTAGGAGAAATTTTCACCTACCCAACTGGAAAAATCCTGTTGCATTCTGGAAATACAATTTCTGGTCAGACAATGATTTTTTTTAGGTGTTTGACCATACTGACAACAAACCTATAAAGATTGTTTCAACTGTCAAGCATGGTGGTGATAGCATCAAGGGTCTGTTTTGCCACTGGCAGTGCTGGTGCAGTACTGGTATGAGATAAATAGATAGAAGAACGTAGAAGGATCACTTCATCCAAATTTATCAACCTCACTTTAAATCCACAACTGGTTGAAAGCTTGATACAATTTGATGTTCCACCAGGACAATGATCCTAAGCGCACACCACAACTACTTTAAAGAGAGAAAAGGCTGAGATTAAAAATCTGGAATGGCCCCTACATCAACCCTTTCAACAATTTGTGGACTGTGCCTAAAAGCCATTCATGTGCCCAGAAATAAGCGAATCTGAATCATCTCTATTTTGATCACCTATAGTGCTAGCCCAAAACATCTCCAAGTACAACTGCAGCTTGCATTTCATTCAACGCCGTCAACCATTTCTTTTCAGGCGGACTTTCTTCATCTTATTTCGTAGTTGCGGCCTCTGGAATCTCATCAGTGCACTTTCTCAGCAGAAACCAGTGTGCTTTATTCATCTGTTAGGTGTGCATCACTGTTTACCTGCCGGTGACACGTGTACCATCGTTTGAGAAGTGTGGAACTGCATGACTTCTGTGTTTCATGATTTGAGACAACCAAGCCCAGAGTCCTCTCTGAATAACTATTTTTTGATCTAAGACAACATTTTTAAAAAGTACACAATGAGCTTGGCGTGACAACAGTATAATTAAAATAACCTGTTCATTAAGATTAGGATTATCTGTCACTCTACATTGCTGTTTACACGTATACGAAAAACAGTAGCATGTATTAAGCTTAAGCAAATCCACCAAACAACCTAGCCTAACCGACCAATGCGCTCTAACGTGCAAAGATTTCCATCTCTCTGAGGGGAGAGGGAGACTGCACAAAGACCCACATTATCGACTGTGTCAACATTTGTTTATTTATTAAACTAGTGATGCTCTCCACACTGTTCTCTTTATTTCGCAGGCAAATTCAGAGGGCTTCTCCTTCTTGCAGGAGAGCATTTCAACGGTCAGGCACTGATGTTGGAGGAGATGTTTGCAGTCCCTGCTCTCATTCATTCCAAATGTGTTGTGACCGGCTGCGTACAGGACCGTTCAAGCTCTCCCACGTCAAACTTGTGTGGGCAGCTTGCTTAGTGCTGCCATTTTGGAACTGAATAGTGCAATCTCCAAACTCACAGACAGAAAGTGGGCATGCATGAAGTTCTTAAATATGCGGCACGGTATGGTTCAACGAAATAATTCTTATGTTACTTCGGCACCATAATGTATGTTGTGGTAAACAAGGCACAAGTAAGGCCCTATGAGGAACTGACTATAAGCTTTGAGAACCACACTGACAGGGGATTTGATTTAACATGAAAAATAAAGATCTCTTTAACAATTTGGAAAGACTCAGGGAGACCTTCCCAGATCATAAGTCGCAGAAGAGATTGAGGGAAATTTGATTGTATAATGTTTTACTTTGCGAGAGTGAGAGGGAATCTGATTTTGATATATTTGGCTGCAAGAGTGAGTGTGAGACAATTAGATTAGCAATCTCTTTGGTTTGTTTGATATGTAACATCAGTCTCCTTCGTGAAACCCGACACCCCGTTGCCGTCAGTGTGGTCTCCATCCACTGCTCCTCAGGGAGATCAGGTCCAGGAGCAGCTCAAGGTTCAGACATATCTGTTGTAAAAGATATTTGCCTCCTGGCCGCCGCGTATCCTCAAGGCTGGTGTCTTGTTTCGAGTTCTCCGAGGAGCTTGCCTTGTTTGTGCTCCACAAGCTTTTTGTTTAACAGGGAAGCGTCATATCCAGATTAAAACACCATCACTGTAACAGATATGGCCACTGATATGTCTGTGTAGGATGGAAAAATAAACAGCAGCCTTGAGAAAATTGTTTTTAGGCTAACGTAGGCATGCCACACATAGAGAACACATATATTCTGTGTAAAACCACAAACATATTGATCTCCTGGTCTCAAATTTATAGCTCTGATCACATAGGCCTTGTTGTTGGGAAATTGCTTCCAGCCAGGAAAACATGCTAACTCATGACTATGAGAAGCATTTGCTCTCAGGAATCATATGAGCCTGCTTCAGGCTGGGATAGTACAAGATCCCAAACAGCATTTTTAAGAATTCCTTTTATATTTATTCTTTTAAGTAACCAAGGCATCTTTTGTTTGGTCACATTTCCCCCCTTGATTATTAAGTCTGAGACTGTTTTATGCTATAACCATGTCACTTTGAGGCCATAAAGTTCTTAATTGACACACAAATCAGCATGAAGAGGAATATCCTGTGCCTAATACCAATTTATGATTTTGTACATATTTTATGTTTATGAATATTTCCATTTAAACTGGGCAGCAAGTATTTTCCAAGTAGTTTCAATTGTAGAATGTAAATGTAAAAGTAAAAAAGAAATAAAAAAATTACAAAGGGACATCGATTCACTTTATTTTAATAAATTATATATATATATATATATATATATAGGTGCAAAAAGTTGCAAAACTTGGATAAATAGAAAGAAAATGAACCATTGCTGTAATCTAAGTACAAGTCAGAATAAGCCAAAAACCAAAGCTGCATTTATCAGGAATGCCAGATTTTATAGGTGCAAAATGACCAATATACTGTATCATATTCTTAAAAGGGAACTCTCTTTTATTTAGTTGAACACTTTCTCAGTTTTGTAACAGATCGTTGGTCTTTTTGGATTCAGGCAATGTTTCAAATGGAAAGATCTTTGAACTACCACAGTGTTTGCTGTCAACTAGTAGAGACTTCTATGTAAATAACTGTGTAATGCAAATGTGATGGCGTTGTAAGGGCTTGAAAAGTAGTATTCATGTGAACCACATGGAAATTCTTTTGAGATTGATAGATGATAGTGAACTGCCTTAGTTTTGTAATGGCTAAAACTCCCAGACAGAGTCCAGATACCCTTATCTTAGCTGTGGTGTCATTTCTGGGTGTCCACTTTAGATAAGATACAAAGTACTCTAAACCTCCTTAGAGTTTTTGGTCCTGGATAACTTCTATGAACAAAGGCAATAGATTGACAGTTTTGAAAGTGGAAGAATTTGGATGCTGGACCACAACTCAAAGATCACCTTTTATACATTTAATACATTTGTTGAAGAAATAAAGAAAACCTCTGACCCAAATATGTAACTTAATGTGTCCACCACATGGTCGCGAGACACCATGTGGTGGACACAAGATGATTTAAATAATTATACAAATTTCTGACTTTCCAATGTCAGAGATACACTTGTTTTAATATTGCAAATGTATGCCTTTAACTGTGGAAAATTGAAAAACATTTTTCGACATCAGCAAATATAGTTTTTACTTGCAAATATGTAAAATTAATAATAAACTTAAACTAAAAATAAACTTCACAGGTTTTTGTGGAAATTTACTTCCTCGTGACCAGTAATCTATTTTCTTTAATCAACAATTGCCTTAATATAATTATTTGGGGGGGAAATTACCAGAATATAGTCAGAATATTGGCGTACAACAATAAAGAATATAACGAGAATAAACTCAAGCAAAAGACTGCATTTTTTTTGTAAGAGTTCTCATAAAATTACAATACAGCATTTCATTTTTATTCATCTGAAGAAAACTACACATTGATTTCTTTTATGCATTTACCCAGTGCTTAAATTAGTTACCTGGTGACATTTAGATGTAGATCAGTGTGTTGTCTGCATAGTTATTGTAACTTACAGTAACTTGTTGATTGTTATGATCTGAGCTATGGGGAGCAAACCTAACCATGTAAAAGTTAAGTGGGCATTTTATGGACCTCTTATCTAGCCTGCATGTATGACATTCATAGCAGATATCTGAGGCATACACATCTGATTAAAAACTTTAAACATCCCATGTTCGGTGCTCTCTCACCAAGTGCAAATGGGTCCAGAGACATAATAATGCATTATTGTTGAACATCTTACATTTTGCTGATGTTTCTCGGGGATCTGCATTTTGGTCAAAAGAAAAGCTTAAAATTATGACAGATCTAAGTGATTAAAGAAAAGTCATTTGTTTATCAGAAGTTTAGTCCTATACTTCATTAAAGTATATGCTCTATATATGCTTGAAATGATAGTGGTTTAAAAATGTTGTAAAAACTACATTTTAACAGTGGTATACTTTAGTAAATAGAAAACGTTGCTTTTGGAGGATGGTTTCAATTGTAATAGGACAGGAGATTTCAGAACCAACCAATAAACAGCAATGAGCATCCCCCATTTGGGAGGAATTTTATTCCACCATTCTTTGCAGAGAATAGCTTTAACTCAGCCCTACTGGAAGGTTTTCAAGCAAGAACATCCAGTTTATGGTCATGCTGCATCCAATTATGATGCTCTAGTCTAGCAGCCAGAGTATCATAATCGGATTTCAGTATAAACATTGAATAAACAACTCCAAAACTATTTAGGAGTTTGTTTGTTTTTTGGAGCTTTTCAGAGAGGTTTGCTGTTCTGCTTTGGACCTTTGCCCTGCGCATAGCGCAAACACATTTGAGCATAAAGTCTGAAACTGAGGACCGGAGAGTTCGCTTCAGGATTTTCTGGCAGATAGGAGAATTCATGACTCCAACAAATCCAGAATCTGAAATAACAAAGTAGTTCACACCTTCCAAGAAGCTCCACTTCATCCCAAGGCTTAATTTTTGTCTGGTCTTATTCTGATTTCTGAATTATGAACAATGGCAGTGTTTTACATGTTGTTCTAGCTTCTTTCGTGACCTCCTGGAAGAGTTCTCAATGCCCTCTTGGAGTAGTTTTGGTAGGCCTCCCACTCCTTAGGAGGTTCATCACTCTTACATCTTTTTCAATTTGTCGTAAATCGATCTCACTGAGTTTTGATGGAGTCCTAAAGCCTTGAAATAGATTTGTAAAAAACGTGGTTTATCACAGTTACATGCAAAATATAATGAGAAATCAAACACTACTTTTTAAGATGTACTTGCCTAAAGCAACATTTCAATCTGAAAAACTCACACGGAAAGAAAAGACAATTAGAAGAATTTTATAGATACAATATTTTAAGACTTTGGCGCTCAGACCTCAGCAGGAAACATTATTGCTGAATTATACTTTAATATGCATAAGCAGGTGTATGAGAATAGGGATGTTTGCCCCCTGGCCTGAAACTGGTGGTGGAGTGGAAATAGATGAAGTTGGTTTAGACGCTGGTTGGCGAGATAATCTGCTTGGCTGTATTGGTGGGATCCAGTAGACTGCGTGAGCTGGTACCAGTACTTCACTCAGGGACCCAGAAAGATAGATGTCTAACTTGGATAAACACAGGTTTGCATGAACCTGTCCATGATGAGCAAGCATGAAGCGACTGTGGAGAGGAAAAAGTCCTCTCCACAGAGAGGGAAGAAACCTCTGGCAGAACCAGGCTCAACATGGCGGTCTTCTGCCGGACCGATTTAAGGAGTAACAGGAAACGCAGTAAGAGTCCAGGAGGGATTATACTCTGACAGGGACAAGGTTGAAGGAGCACATAGGAAAGCCAGATGGAGCTGCTATGATGGTGGAGAAGGGGATGGAGGTGGGTTGAAACAGGGCCATCTAAGTCCAATTCAGACATTGCGCAGCCACTGTTTGCTTGCTGGGTAGAAGCTGAGACGTGGATTTGAAGTTATTTTTAAGATGAACCCAGGATGCTGATTGGCTTCGTGGAGGAGCAGTTCAAAGCTGATTGGCTTGCGTCTGAGGCGGATGAGTCTCTGATTGGATGGAGGTAGGCAATAGAGTTTCTTCGATTGAACTTCCACTTTAAGCTCCATTCTCATATGGTTCACACAGCTGAATTACTTGATAAAGTCAAAGAATAGAAATTTTATTTTACTTAATATTACACCTGAGGGACTACTTGGTGGCACAGTTGGTAGCACTATAGCCTCAGAGGAAGAGGTCCTGGATTTGAATCCCGGCCTTTCTACGTGGAGTTTACATATTCTCCCTGTGCATGCTTGGGTTCTCTCCGGGTATTCCGGTTTCCTCCCGCTGTCTAAACTCATGGCTGTCGGGGTAATTTATCTCTAAATCACCTTTAGGTGTGTGCCTTAGGGCTGGACAATAATTCAGTAACAATATATATATATCGATCAACATCCGTATATCGATGATAGAAAAAAAAGGGTCAATAAAAAGTTCAATAGAACAACAGTTTTCCTTCCTTTTGCATTCTAGCCATGTAGATTAATACTACAGTCATTACATCCTCCCAACCAATCACAACGCAGACCCAGGAACACTCCATCACCAAGCTCCGCCCCTTCAGAACATTCAGAGAGCACATGTTCTTTTTTTATTCTATAAAAACTTGCAGTTTTGGTAAAAAGTTTTGATTTCAGTGTTTGTGTGTATCTAAAAATAGGTCGCTAAGCAACAGCATAAAATGGCCAGGGCTGCACTTAAAATATATGTTTTGAATCTGTTGATAATTATCGATATCGATCAATATGATTTCTATTTTATCAAAATGCTTTATATCTCTATATTGTCCAGCCCGTGTGCGTGTGCATGGTTGTCTTTGTGCTGTTCCGCCCCAACCCTGCACGGATAAGTGGGTATAGGCAAGGATGGATGGATAACACACCTCAGTGAGCTCCAGTTTACCTTTCTTGTTTGCCCCAGTGACCAGTCTGACTTACAAAATAGGATGCAGAAACACAGACATCAGATCATTTTACATGGGTTTGTGCTGCCGACCGCTGCTGCTGTTGCACATATAAATGTGCCTGAGCTGTCTCAGTGCTGAGCCTTGTTTGCTCCTCAGCCATTTATAGCGAACAAGCAATCTATTGATGCCTCTTGCCTCCATACTTTTACAAAGGAACATGTCCTGCGGCATCTGTATTACCCCATCTCCTTCCCATCAACCCCAAACACACCCAAGTATCTTGGAAATTCTGGACAGAGTGATGATTGTTTAAGTATTTATTTTAATTTGTTCTCAGGCCCTCCTTCCTTTCTGTTTCATACCATTCAGTCTGGAACATTATGCCTCTTGTTGCCTCCTGGTGGTTTGACCTGGATAGATCAATGTTTACTCAAAGCAATTAAGTATGTGTGTGTATGTGCTTTTCCCAGATTGTGAAATCTTGTTTGTGAACAAAGCAGTTTTTGTATTTTACAGTATCTTTAGCTTGGCTCTAGTGTGTCTAGTGACTTTGTGGATCATTGTGCTCTTGCATGCTACCAAACGACAGTAGTAGTCATGTGCTTGCTGACTTGTGGCCTTGGCCTGGGGATGATAGCCTTCTTTTCATGTGATCAGTAGCAGTGGCCAGTAGTGGGATGTATTTCCAGGCCTCGGGCCTTAGTGGGTTAGACATGTTCTTTTCATATGCCTGACTGAGTGAAATACAAGCTCCAAAGTCAGCAGAGTTCATCTTTCTCTCAGACTGTTGCAGCTCTATCTGACACTGGCTTTTTAAACAGATCTAATTGGGGGACAGGTTTCATTCTTAGTGTGATGCCGAGATGGTGACTTTAGCAGGAAACCAAGATTCGAGTGACATTTAAGTGACAAAAACAAAGACTTACATTGTAATGAATCAAGAGTTGACTCGGATTCATGTTCCGGCTCTTGAGACTTGAGAAAAAATCTCATTTAATCAAGGGTTATACGCGCTGCTCAGTTTAGATAATTTCAATGAATTGAAATTAATTAATCTTGTAAACCAGAATTCCAAGCTAGAAACGCTCAGAATTTCTTAAATTTTTCCCAATCTGATTCTTTCCCACTCTCTTTGACCAAGACTTGTCCTATGGGCCTTTGTTATATAGTTACAATGAGATGAACTAATATTTTATCCTGCCCATAATGATTCTGCTATTTTTAAGCTATGTCCAAATGTCTGTGAAGCTGCCGAGATGAGCTGTTTATTTATCCACCCATCCATTTTCTGACCCGCTTAATCTCTCATGGGTTCGCGGGGGTTGCTGGTGCCTATCTCCAGCGTTCACTGGGCGAGAGGCGGGGTTCACCCTGGACAGGTCGCCAGTCTGTCGTCGCTGTTTATTTAGACGCATGTCAATACATGAAGTAATGTTCTTTAAAGTAAGGATCCTGCTTTGTTCTGAATGCAAGTTGGTAAGTTTCTGCCTCCATTATTTGATGCACTACTCTTAGAGACTTAAACAATAACGTCTGATATATATATAAGAAAGAAATAATGGCATACCAGAATGTGCGTACTAAATTCCTCTTTGCCTGATGATGTGATGACGGGGGAATTCTGTGTGCTGTTAATGCTGAAGAAGAGAAAGGTAGAGAAAGGAATTGACTTATTAAAGCCCCTTTCAGATTATTGTTCCATCATAAACAACCAACTACGAAGCACCACGTTATGGATTGCTTCTGCAGATCATGTTGTCCTTTCGCATCATACAAATTGATCTGAAAGTAAAAGCCACTGAAGTCTAAAGACAAGCATTAAAAAAAACAAGATGTATGATGATTATACACATTCAGATCATGCAACCATGCTTGTCAATAGTGGGTGCTCAATGGTGGGTAACCAAAATGACTTAATAAAAAGTCATTTTCACACATGTTCTCTTTTAAAATGTGTCTGATGCAGATTGTTCAGCATCCCCATTCCATTTTTTAGGGTTATTTAAAAAAAAAATTGTGGTGTAAGTATAAATTCATGTACTTTAATGGCAAGGAATGCTGGACGGTGTGTATGTTTGATTGTGTATGTTTGATTGATCATATTCTGGATGTCTTTAGGGCAAAAACATCTTCTAATAGTCAAACTACTATGCTAGGTATTTATAAGTGAAACTGTTGATCGATATATATATATATATATATATATATATATATATATATAATGACTGAATAGCATATATGCTTTTCAGTCATTTTTTTGATGAACAAGAAAAAAAAAGATAACTCCTCTGAAAATAGTCAGAAAATCAGGTAAACGAAAGTAAAAGCCACTGAAGTCTAAAGACAAGCATTAAAAAAAACAAGATTAAATTAAGTTTTAAAGGGGAAATATCATGCAAAATCCACTTTTTTAGCCCTTAAATACATTCTGTTGTCTATTTGGAGTTCTAGTTATGCAGCGGGATTTGAAGTGCCTCATTCAGATTTAAAGAGACAGTATCAAAACCAGTTGCTCTCAGACACACCTCAGAATAGGGAGGAAAAGGGGAACATGGTGGTAAATCAACAAGGGATGTGGTGGTTTTAAACCTTTACATCCTTTACAGTATTACATCTCAAATGATAAGTGTAGAAATCTGAACAGAGTGACACACTTCAGGCACGGATGGACGCAGAGACTGAGCCGTTGGCAAGGTTATTACGTGGTTCTCTTGGTCTGACAGGCAGTAGTCAGATCTGTAAATTCAGTCAGCGGTAAGGGCAATCCTAGTGTCAGACAAGTAGGAGGTCGAAGCCAGGGAACCCAAAGTGGCTGGTGAGGAAGAAAGGTTCAGGCAGGCAGAGGAACTGGACAAAAGAGGAAATATGTCAAACTTGAACAAATGGCCTGACAGTGTTACCACTGGGGTTAGACGACAAACTGACGCGGTGCAGGCGGAGGATCCGTCCTTATATGGCAGCAGCTGCTGATCATGGTGATGAGGCTCAGGTGTGACGCTCAGGTGTGACGCTCACAGCAGAGCAGCAGGTGTGACACAGACAGTAGAAGTGCTGAAATATGTAGATAGCAAAGTCAAAACATAAACTTTATCAACCTTTTTCCAGTTCATATTAATTTAAATACATATTTATGTTATCAATGCAGTAAATGGTGCTACTTACTGTTTTTCAAAATGATTGAAAACTGTTGATAACAATATTTAAAGATATATTGAACAATCTCAAAAGGATAATGATTAAGATTTTCATGGCTTAATTTAAATTTAAGGATTATAATCAAAATTAATCACACATAGCCATAGGGAAATTAAAGAACATGCAACAATATGAAAATGTTAATTTCAATTAGTAGAGATTTGAAACTTGACTTGGACTTCCCCTTCAAATACTTGAGACGTGACTTGAATTAAGAAAAAAATTACAAATATCTCTGCTGTGATGAAATGTTTTGTCACTTATCTTCTGTTGGCATGTAAAGTATTTTGAACAAAATCAAAAATTCAGTACAAGCTAAAATTTGTCACAACAACGTTAATGATTTGAAAGGGACCCTAAGGGACCCTGATGGTTTAAGAACTTAGCTGTGTTTTATGTCGTTTGTCTAGTTCCTTTTTTCTAATCTAAAAAGGTTTCGATAAGCAAAAAATGTGTACCCTCCGCTTACTCGTTGTTCCACAACAGCAACAGAATCATCACAATCTTGATTCTTAGGCCATAGAAAGACTGCTATTGATTGTCAAAATGTTTTAACAGTTAATGCGGGCGTTTTGTGTGAATCAGTTGATAATAAACCATAACATAGTTTCTGTCTTATAGAAGACTCAAAGGTCTTTATTCAACCCCAGCGATCAATAAGATACAATCGCAGAGATGAGGCCCATGAAATTGTTAGGACATCAATGTTATGAATCTCATTTAGTTGCAGTCAAGGCCCATCATGAATTGAACAGATGAACCTTTTTTCCTTTCTTCATGCTTTCTGTTCATTCATTTATTCATTTTCCACAACCACTATCATCCTGTTTACAGCAGCGGGGGAGCAGCGCACTTTTTCAGCTGTGTTAGTGCAAAAAGCTGCAGACGCCCAAAAATGATGTGCTTATTGGAAAATAGGAATTGAACCAGTTCATAGCTGTACATTTGATCCCAGTAAAATGCTCTAGTCTGTGTAAAAGTAGATTTTGCTCCAACAGTAGCAAATGCTGCACTCAGACAAAGACCATGGCAAGACCATAAGACACTTATGAAGCCATAAGTTTGTCAATGGCAACCTTAACCAAGAATTGAGTAGGCCATCTGGTTCTTTGTTGAAACATTTTGTCTCCCCTGCAAGAGTCTGAGGAGTTAAAGGTAAACTCAGCCATATAATTCCTTACATAGTGGATCAACAAGCTTAACCGTGACAATCAACACTGGTTGCTCTGATGCAAAAGAGGACCATCAGCCTCTTTTAGCCAGATGGTCCTCCTTCGTTTGAGAACAACCAGTTTTGATTGTCACCCTTAAGATTGTTGATCCACTATGTAAGGTATTGTTTATATGGCAGAGTTTACCTGAAACTTCCCAAACTGGAGAAAACTCTTTGAGAAGAGACAAAACATTTCAACAAAGAAGAATCTGTTCAGAGGACCTACTCAATTATTTTTATCCATAAAAAAAAATAATCATTAGGAATGGGATCCAGATAATAAGTAGAGGGTTTAGCTGTCTTAACAACTGCAATTACCTCAGCTATAACAATGGGAGTGAAACGCTGAAAAGTGAACCATGAGTAAGAATGTTGTTTTCAGACATAGAGGAATCAGACAAGATGATTGTGGCAGTGATGTGACAATAAGTAGAAAACGTGGTGCTAGAATTTTGTGTCAATATGAACAATATATTCACAGAATTGCAACAACCTCGTCTATTCATCATCATTTATGAATGCAAGTGTCACAATGTTGAGGTCTTTGGAGAAAGTGTCCTGAAAGCTTTACTACCCTTTGTACTGGAGACTAATCGATGAGCTTTCAATCATACAAAACTGCTTTGTAACAGGAATGAAAAATTAGAAATCTTCAAATAAACAACATATTACAATAATTCATAGCATCTTGCAGTTGTTAGTCACAGATGAACTCCCTGACAGGAAAACCAGTCTGGACAACAAGAGAAGGGATGATTTTCTGATCTAAGGAGACAGATAGCTTCATGCATTTCCTCAGACCTGAGGATCTTGGAGGAGACAACAGCAAACTCTGAACCACAACTAAACTGTTACACAATGGCTGTGAATTAGCCAATAAAGACTTTTTTTAGTATTGTCTGTACGCTGAGTCCAAAGTGTGGTGAAACATGTCAACATTTTGCTTTGACTAGATTTCCAGAGATATTATTCCCTCTAAAAACATGCTATTATTACACAATTGAAACCAGATGTGTACATACACTGTATAAAAAGACACGTCACCTTTAGTCTCACTCTCTGACATTAAATCTGACTATAGCTTTCCTGTTTAGGCCGGTTAGAATTAGGAAAAAAAATATGTTTACATTTACTAGACGTCATAATAATGAGAGAATGCTTTCTCCCCGCTTAGTGGCCTAAGCAGGTAAAAAGACTCATTTCATGGTGAGTAATGACAGTATGTTTGAGATGTTGCTTTAAAATACATCCAAAGTTGTGCCCCCAATTTACCCCATGGCCCCATGTTGTGAAAGTACAGAACCGTAGAAAGCCATGATGTCATATTTTGGGGCTTTCATAAGTTGTTTAAAGTCATTGAAAGTGTAGTAAGCGTCTGAATTTAAAGGGCATGAATAATTTACAAAAAAGTATCTCTCTTGTTATTCAAGAATTTCGCAAATAGAAATATCTTTCGTAATCCCAATGGCCTGAAAACAGGAAAGAATTCGTCCAATTAAATTTTAGATGGTGAAAACAAGGAGGCTATGTGTTTTTCTGACATATTGTATTACATTGTATGTAAGCATTATGCCACCTGTAGATTCTCTTATAATTTCTCTGTTGTTTACAAAAGCGGCATGTAATCATACAACAGCCCCACCTCTCAGGTGTAGACTTACAAAACAGTACTGAGCATAATAAAACTGTCTTGATGAACTGCTTCAAGTTCATGGGCAAAAATTATTTAAAAGGTGTTCTCTGTAGAGCTTTTTGTACTATAACAGGAGGTCAATGGTTTTGGAGTGCTGAAAGTTCCTGTTATTTCCCAGCATTTCTCATAATGTTGCTTGTAAGCAAAATAAATGTTATCAGCACTGATTCTGACCACAGTATCTTTGCATTTCATAATTCCCTCACCAAAAAAAAAAAAACTAAAGTGGAAAAGAAAGCAGAGAGATTTCTAACCTGGAATCAATTAGGTATTTTGTCCTAATAGTATCTGTTACAATTTTCAAATCTGGACAACAACAGATCCCTGATCGTTATCTTCTCAAAACTACTTGTTTCTCTTCTCAAGTCACAGTTGTACTTGTATTTTTCCAAATATATTGTCAGCACCTTTCAAGATAAGATGTTACCATTGCATGTGTTGTCATTGCAACAGTCAACACAACAACCTCCGGTCGCTCTGTCGCTATTAAGCATTACTGTGTCACATTAACAGTCAAAAGAAATCTGTGAGACATGGGAAATAATAGAAAAGTAAATAAATCAATTTACATAAATACGTAAATAAAACAAAAAAAACTTATATAATGTTTGTTTTATTGTATAAGCAAGAATGTCTTGAATATTTTCAAGGATAAAATAATCCACTGGGATGAATACCTGGCTCACAGATCAGGCTAAACTAATAAATAAAGTACTACTTCTCTCTGCCTGCACAGGTGGGTGACAGAAGCGGAGAGAGGAGACAAGACTGTCTGATCTGCTCCAAAGTTTGCCTTGCGGAGTTAAAATTTAGGGCTTTATGAGGAGTTTTTTTGCCTCAGCTATGATGAGAATGACAACAAAGTCCGCAGACTTTTGGCTGCAGTGAAATCATTTTTATAGGTTGAATATTGGCTAGTCGCACTGCACTGATCCTGTGGAGTGATCTTTCAGGTAGATTCAGAGAGGAGACTGCTGCCACAGCGGTCTGGAGCGCAGCGAGTGTTGCTCTCTGCCTTCTCCCACATACAGTGCTTTGATCAGGGACCGTGAACAACTTATTGAACCAAACACTCTTTAGAGACAAGACTTGATAGCTTTCAATGAACGTAAAATGAGAGAAAGTCGCCCAAAATCCACAGATCTGATTTAGGTTATTGAATACAGCGCCCCTGTCTGTGTATAGATAAATAAAGAAATAAATATTCAGATAAATGACGATACCCAAACAGAGTGATTATAACCAAGTTGTTTGTCAAATGCCCCAACAAAAGCTTAAGAACAAAACATAGAAGAAGAACATAGCATGTTTAGGATTATTACTTATTTTCATTTTTTTTTTTTTCATTTTTTGATTAACCACTTCAATTAACCATTCAGTGTGATAACACTGTCTACTGTATACAGACAACCATACATAGATAATTGTTATAGGAAGATAATCGACTCACGCAATTAATAACATGTAAAAGGTTATTGATGATATGTCTCTGAAGTTTGACTTTTTACACCAATATTTATAGACAACCAGACATCAGATTTTCTGCTCCATGTTGATGCTCAGTATTGCACCTATATTCACCTTTAGTACATTTGCATTGTACTAAATGGTTCGTCTTCAGTAGAAATATATGGGTGAAAAAGCCAATCCCAATTTTTCAAGATTAGCATCATATTATACAATTATGACGGGTGGGGGGGGGGGGAGGGGGGGTAGTGGGTAGCTGCATTACAGGCCCCTGTGCTGTGGGAAGTCTAAGCTATTGTCCTTAGTGGATTTAAATTTAAATTGCTTTTGCTTTAATACTTATAGTAATATTTAAGATGGTACTTTTATACTTTTACTTGAGTAAAAAGTTTGAGTTGGTGCTTCTACTTTTACAGTAGTATTTTTAAACCCTAGTATCTATACTTCTACTTGAGTAATAGATGTGAATACTTTTGACACCTCACAAATCGACAAACTTCAAAATTGACAAACCTTCCCACCATGAAGTTTATTTAAAGTAAAATGTATCTTTGTAATTATTTTACATTTCCATACAATATATAGAAAATGTTTCTATACTTTTTTTTCTAAATCTTTTTTTATACCATATATTGAAAAATCAAAAACGTTGCATATTTTCTTTACAAAATATGCTATATTTCTGATTTGGGTTTGTAGCATGCATACTCAACAATGGCATCAACACCTGTAGAAGAGTCTGTAAAAATAAAGAAAAATGCTGCAGTCTGTATTTACAGGCGTTTTCCACCTGTACAGGCCGACAAATGCTTAAGTAAACAGAAAGGCTGTAGTGGAGATCGTAAAGCTGCAGGACCTTCTCTAACTCAATCCTAGAGTAAAAAAAGAAATAAACGAGCCATTGTGGAATAAATAATACTGCCATCATAAAACTGTCTTGTCTCCAAAAGTACCTAGTTCCAGTCATGACAACATTGTAAATTTGTCAGAAGTCTAGCAACAGCCAGCCAGCTCTTGTGGGAAAATAGGTACTCAATATTTACTTGGTGAACTATCGTGACAGCTGCGCCCTTTTGTGAAGTAGACAGCATTAAAGTATATAGCTGTGTCAGGCTTGCAACTTCCTCTCTTGTGACTCTCAGAGGTTCACTGCAGCCTGTTAGTATCGTGTTGATAGTTTTATGGCCCATAACAAACAAAGTATTATATTTGGCAGGGATTGGAACAAGTACATGTGATACATATTAAATTGAAGGAGAGGTAAAGTTCATCAGGGAAGAGCAAGAAAGTAGTGCTTGATTTTCACCCATAAATGTTTTAAAAGCAGCCGTTACTGTAATCCAGGATGTGAGGGTTACGCATTTAAATAAGAACCCTAAGTGATAACAAAAAACAAAAATAAATCACATGAGCTGTATGAGGTGTTGAGTGTGTATGGATAGCCACATTGGTAAAATAATTAGGAAAAATACATTTGTAACTACATCACTTCATAACCACACAGTGAAAGCTGCTACAATAACAAGGTGAGGTTGTTTAAGGTGAGGTTGAATTTCAAAGTAGGGAACTTTGGTAAGATTTATTGTCTCAGGCTCGTCTACTGCTAACTCCCATCTCCCATCCTTAACCCAAACCTTAAACCTACATTTAGAATTTATTCCTACCTATTGACCTATTGTATAAAACCAACAGCAGGTACACACGTGGTAAAAAAAAAAAAAAAACTTCCATGCACCTCCTGCTTCCATAAATTTTAAGATAGAAAGAAAGATTTTGGTACTGCACCTGAATAACTGATCATCAGAAAGTAAGCACCTCTTTAAAGGCGAATCCACCCCAACGTCAGACCATGCAGTGCTCTGAGAAATTTGAAAAGAGAAAAAAAAAGCTTCACTGTTGACACTGGTGGCCTTAGATAGCATCTTAAGTTTGAAAGTTAATGACAGTAAAGTGAGTGAACAACTATAGCTTGTTAGAAATGGTTTCCATGAGGTAGCTTCTTTTCTCTAAAATGGCAGCACACTTTGCAAACTTTCGTCTGAATGAATAGTATAGCTGGACATTACCTTATTGTTCATACTTGGACAATATTGGTAAAACACAATATGGCACCTTCAGAGACCTAAAACTTACGGAGCCCCTAAAGGGACATGGAGGGAAAAAAAACTATTGCGAGATCTCGCAATAACTATTGCGAGATCTCGCAAAAGGTTTTCCTACGTCAGCGAACCGGAAGTAAAACAATTGACCTGATCCACACTCATTACTGGTTAGTCACCACATAGTTGTTTGCCAACCGCCATTAAATAGAAAAAGAAGTTGTAAACAGACACAAAACAATGGAGGCGCAAACACGTCATCCATGGGAGAAGTTTATTGAATTCTATTTTAGTACTGGCCTGACATATAAAGACATTAAATCCGTACTTGGCTGCAGACATGGACTTGACATTAGTTAAAAGATTAAAAGAAAAAAAAGAAAAGGTTTTCCTACGTCGGTGAACCGGACGTAAAACAGACACACAACAGCGGAGGTGCAAAGTAAAAAGGAGAAAACCATAGACATAATATAAGAGTAGACCCCGCACTGACTGTCGCGGCCCAGGAATTACGACCGCCATCTTGTGGCGGTCGACCTGCTACCCTAGCCTGCTGATAAATCGACGGACTATTGACATCAGGGCTCGAGGGCTAACTTTTCACAAGATTAAAAGATATTGTTTATATTATAATGTTATTTTTCTAAGACAGAGAGATACAGGTATACACGTCCAAGTTTTGTGAGTCTCTCCAAACTTGCATCTATTCCATGAAGGCATCAGACCTTTAGACATTGGTGAATAATATATTCACCAATGAATATATATATATATATATATATATATATATATATATATATATATATATATATATATATATATATATATATATATATATATATATATATATATGATGTAGGAAAACCTTTTGCGAGATCTCGCAATAGTTATTGCGAGATCTCGCAAAAACATTACGAGATCTCGCAATAGTTTTTTTCCCCCCATGTCCCTTTAGGGGCTCCGTAAAAACTAGACTTGTGGGGTCCACAATTCTTCTTCAGATATCTTAAATAGATTCATTTAGATTTTTTAATGGTGTGACACGGTGCGGTGATGGACTGGTGACCCGTCCAGGGTGTACTCTGCCTCTCACCAAAGACAGTGTTTGCTCACATTATGCAATTAGCAAATATAAACAATTTTAGTCATTTAAACAGACCTAACAGTCTTTTTTTTGGGAGATTTTTCACAGCTCTAGTGGCTTGCTTTTTCTTACAGTAGGCTGACAGGAAGGGGGTGGAAGAGGGGGAGAGACATGCAGCAAAGGACCGTGGGTCAGAGTCAAAACCAGGTCAACCGCGTCGAGGACTAAGGCCTCCATACATGGGTCGCGCTACCCACTGCGCCACCAGCGTGCTCCGTATCAAAGTCATTTTTAATACAGACAGTGAGATAAAAAATGTTAGGTCTATTTTTTATTGTGGGTGTAAGGGGATGTTAATGTCTAATTTCAGTGGTATGGTGTTCCAAAGCTTCCTTGGACAAGTAAATTACTCTCTGGTTTGGAGGAAGCAGAGGTTCATTCACATTTTCTAGAAAAGACTTTTCTGTGTTTTTGCAAAGCCTGTTTTGTCTCTGGTTTCTTCACCCAAGGCCTTTCCCCTGTAAGGCTTTTTTTCAGTTAGTTCCCAATGTGGTATACACCAAATATTTAACTTCCTTTGCTTTGGTTTTCCTGTGGATGTGTATTTGTGTGTATACGAATGTCAGTGTGTTTTGTCTAAATGCTGAAGTGTTTCACTGTTATGCAGGATGTGCCTGTGCCCTAACAAAATCCTCTATGTTTTATTTTTGCTCTAAAGTTAAACTACTGGCACCCCAGTGACCGCAAACTGACCTTCTTGTCAACTCAAATGCTCCCTTGTCATTCACTCCATCATTCTGTGGGAACTTGTGGGAAAATCATAACATGATTCAATGAATAAAACTGTACACAATGGAAAAACAAATTTCTGCTGTTCTCATCTTTAAAGAAATTCTAACACTCCCTGTTTAGACAATATCCACCTTTTGTAAAGCCTATTTGATAAAGTACATATCAGATGAAACAAGAAATCCAGCTCACAGCAGCAGTCATCTAAGGGTATGTTACAATCAAATAGTAAAAGGAGTCAGGCTAAATAAAAACCAACCAAACCCTTTTTTTTACTGCTTCTGTATTTTTCCACCAAAGACATAAGATTAACATTTATTCTCATTCTACCAATAAAATTAGACACTATCTAACCATTATTTATTTGACTTCACCATAGTTTAACAGACAATCCAGGTGCTGATCAAATAATTAAAATATCATGAATAAGTTTATTTTTTCAGTAATTCCATTCAACAGTGAAACTTGTATATTATATTGATTCATTAGGCAAAGACTGATATTTTTCAAGTGTTTATTTCTTTTAATTTTGTTGACTATAACTGACAAGTAATGAAAATCACAGCTTCAGTATCTCTATTAAAAAGGGAATTCTCTCTGCTCCGTTAGGAGAAGCTCTGATAATTCTATTGGCCAAACCTTGTAAAACTTGCAACAAATGTGTAAATACAAGACTGATAAGCTTTCCTAATGTGGACTTAAAGATACTTTGCAAAATCCTGGCTCGAAGATTAGAGAGAATATTACCTGACATAATTTCTTGTGACCAGAATGGGTTCATTGTAGGCAGACAGGGATTTCACAATGTGAGACGAGTGATGGACATTCTTTACAGTCTGGAAGAAAAAACAGACACTGTTTTGTTGTCATTGGATGCTGAAAAGGCCTTTGATAGAGTTGAATGGCCCTATTTATTCGAAATATTAAAAAGATTTGGCTGTGGGGATAATTTATTTCGGTGTGTTAAACTTTTATATAATGAGTCCTATGCTGAAATATTAACAAATGGAGTTATATCTAAATCATTCAAAATCAAATGAGGATGTAGGCAGGGGTGCCCCTTGTCCTCTTCATTATTTATTTTAGCAGTTGAGTTGTTAGCCATGCCGGTGAGGTCTCATAAAAACATAATTTGACATTAGACCAACAGGATCACAAAATTACTTTATTTGCTGATTATGTCATTATCTTTTTGGAAAAACTGGAAAATTCTATCCCAGCCTTGTTAGACCTAATGATATAAGGATATAAAGTAAATAAAGGTAAATCCTCATTAATGTTACTTAACTCAGAAGAAAGAAACAGTACCGGGAATCATTTCCAATTCAAAAAGGTAGAAGATTTTACATATTTGGGGATTAGAATTGTACCTTATATAAATGGCATTGTTGGTGTTAATTATGACCTCATGGTAGACTCAATTACTTCCTCAATAGATAGGTGGAAGCACTTGCCCTTATCGCTTAAATAAAAAATTAATGTTCTTAAATTAAATAAAATGCCCAAACTTCTGTATCGGTTTCAGAATATCCCACTGCTGCCTCCTCACAACCTATTCCCATCCCTAAGGAATATCTTCATATGTTTCTTGTGAAATAATAGGCAGACAAGGTTACGTTTATCACTTTTGTATCTTCCCTATGATAGAGAAGGCCTCGAATGCCCCAATCCACTCTGGTACTATTGGGCAGCTCAATTCAGGACCATGATGCATTATTTTACAGACAAGTCCCTCCCACTTTAGATGAATATTGAAAACTGCTTTTCCTCTTCCTCTCCCACAGTACATATACTCAACAAAAGTAAAAATGCTGAAAAAAGGACAAAAAAATCCTATAGTCATTAATATGATATCAATTTGGTATCAGGTTTGTCACGTTTCAGTCTGAAATGGGATAACCATTTTTCCCTCCAGGCAAGGCAATCCCTGGTTTGAGGTAATGGCCTGGTGAGGTGGATGAGGCGTAGTTACTAGTGATCCTCTGCATTTTCCTATTCTAGATAATCGGCTTTTTGAGATATTGGACTTTCTTATTTTGTGTGAATTATACATTCAAGTTTGTATTTTTTTTAAACTATATACACAAGTGGAATAATTTGGCCTAACCCTTGATAAAATAGAGAAACCTTCGGTGTTCTGGTTGTTGTTATCTTGTGGTTTCCCTCTTCTGTTTATCTTTATAGTATTTTTTTTCTCTCTCTCACTCATTTCTCATACATTCTGTACTTCCAATTAAGTACTATTCTAAGACACTTCATAAATACCTGATGGGCAAGGAAAATGCAAGTTCAAGGCTGGACAGTAATTTAGTTGCCCTTGATGTTTCCATTGATATGGGAGCATGTTTTTTGTATATTATTGGAATATAAATATATATATATATATATATATATATATATATATATATATATATATATATATATATATATATATATATATATATATTTTTTTTTTTTTTTTTTTTGAAAACCCAATAAATATAATGTTTATATGTATTGGGCCGGCCCCTGTGTTGGAGCCAGGGTGTGAGCAAGTGGCCCAAATCAACACCACTCCAACAAAATGCTTGACAGCTATTATTAGGTGACATGATCACTACACATCTCTACTTTGTCTCATCTATCCAAAGTACATCGCTCCAAAAGTATTGTGTTCCCTTTAGATGCAAGATTTAAAACAACTCATACATGTTCAATCTTTTCTTGATGGACTTTTTTCCACCTTTCTAATCTGTCTCTCCTTTCATCAAGAGCATTATCCATGGCACACATGTTCTCTCACTCAGGGCATTATGACAATTCAAATATGTTCAATCAACATTAAATTTGTCTCGCTTTCTGTTTGTTTGTTTGTTCATGCAACTGTTTCACAGATGTAAAACTCAAACGCGATAGTCTAAGACCATAAAATCAGAAAGCTCTTTGGTTTTTCACCCTTGATTTGGCCTTGATGTGAACTTTGAGGAAGAGCCATTCCTGGGAAGATTGGCTCTTTTAAATTTGTAAATAATATTTCCTACATTAGAAATATGGACTTTAAATAGTTGGCTATACTGCGGCTCAGTAAGCTGTCGAAAGCTGTTGCTTTTGTAGAAGTGATCACACTTTATACAGTCGGGAAAACAGGAGAATTGTATAAGCAACACCTGCCTGATATTAATATCTATTGAAGCAACCGATCTGTATTTTTTCCATGACTGTACTTGCAGTCATGGAAACTTTCATTTTCCCATGACTATTGTTATCGACACTGGATCAGAAAATTACACCGTTATGGATGGGCTATTCTGCATGATGGGCTTACTGTAATTTCTGTGTAAAGTTTTGAAAATGTTTGGTTGGTGTAGTGTTAGCAATCGTTTCAGATCATTTCACAGTTCCACTGCTCAGACAAGCTGTTCTGGGAAATGGGGGGATGAAGATGATGCCAATATCACATCACTCAGCAATATATTTCTGCGCTACATGTTGTAGATCTGTCTAGATAACTTTGATTCCAATCCTGTCTGTAGCCAGCAACACTGACAGTCTAATAATCTCACCTGGCGTGGATATCATAATTTTTTTGCCAACCCGGTTATTCTTTTTTCACTTAAAACTAAATTCACACACCCTTATTGCTAAGCTCCACTGTCCTAAAAACTCTATAATTCAGATTAAAAAAAAAATGTCTTCGCTTTAATTTTTTTTTTGACACGCCTAAACGTTTCAGATCATAAAAATGTATTCTATTACCAGACACCAATAACCTGTGTAAATACAAAAAGCAAATTTCAAACATGCAAACTACTCAAAGCTGCCATCAAGCGTTTACAATAACTGCCGATGGTTATTTTACGTTGTTGGGGAGGAATTTTGGACTGGTCTTTGCGGAGTTGTTTTAATTCAGCCACACTGGAGAGTTTCTGAGAATCAAAGGCCTGTTTAAAGTCAGGATCAGACACACACACCGCTAATTTAGAGCTCCTACAACCAAAGACAACCCATGAAAAACACCAAGCGGTGAATATTTTCTGGGAAAATTGTGAAATGACTGCTTATGCGACCATCATCTGATTCTTGTCATTATTGCGCAACAATAAGTGTTTCTGCCCTTAAATCCCCATTCTCCTTCCCTTTTTTTTCCCTATCAGACTCTAATAATAAACACATTAATGATCACAGCTCAATGTCTTTTGGTCATGAAATGATTTATCTGTTGGATCTAACTGATGTGATTGTGCTGCAGCGACAATTCGTGCAGTTTGGCATATTCAATTGTGCTGCGTGACTAGACTTAATTTGATGTCACACTCACACAGTGTGACATGATGTTGTCCTGTACGATTTTTGAGATTACACAGTGTGTGCCGGGCCTGAAGGCCATGCTGTTACGTCAACACTTTGACTGGGTTGCTCCAAAACCACCTTTTTTCAAGCTATTCAGAACTCACTGGTGTGCCTCGAGTCATTGTCGGGATAGTAAACCCACAGGAGCTCTTATTCCTGAATATTGTATTTCAGGGTTTGGTGTTACAGAGCAAAATTCCCAATTCCATCACAGCATCACAGCAGGTTGTCCAGGTATTGAGGGAGCAATTTTCAAGAGAGTGAGAGCAACAGATGAAAGTACTAGATGGGCAAAGATGGTTGTTCTCAGAAGAAAAAAAAAACATATTTAAATATGATGGCTCCAGTCTGGCAGGCAGCCTCCCGGCTTCCCTAAAACATGCAAACATATACAAATACGTACACACTATTCTGTGCATAAGAAACACGAAATCTACAGCCAAAACAGAAAGTGTATATTGTCTTCAAGCAAGTGCTATCCTCTATATCTTTCTGCTTAGCTCTGCTAAATGTTATCTGAGCTACAGTTCGCTGAACTGCAATAATCTAAACAAAACTACTTTCACATTGATGTAAATCACATTTCATTTGCCAACTCAGCACACTCTCTGGATCTTTGTATCCTAACAGTCCTTTGCAAAATAATGAATACCCCATGAACCTCACCATACCCCATATGCCTTTTTTTTACATTAATTTGTCACAAAAATTAACACTGCACACAAACTACAACATCCCATCCCCATAGTGAAGTAGACATATGCCCCGTGGTTACTGTGGGGGAGAATCAGTTGACTGCATAACCACTTGTTTGGCACTAAGAAGAAATGTATTGTTAAAGAAAGACATAAGAAATGCTGTTCGGAGGCTGGAAAAACCAACTAGGGAAAACACAAACGTGTGGAAGAAGGTGCGCTGGTCAAAGCAACCGAATGCAACTGACCTACATGCAAAACCCTGCGTGGAAAAAAAGGTCACACTGAACAAATCATCCTCACAATGAAACACGGTGGTGGGAGAATTATGCTGCAGGAATCATTTTCAGCAAGGGTGGCTGGGAGGCTGTGGGGATGGACGGAAATAAGTGCTGGCAAACATTGTAAGAAAAGCTGACTACTCAAAACCTGTGAATGGAGCAGGGATCACCTTCCATTAAAACAGAAATGCTAAACATACACCCATAACTATATTGGAATGATATAGATCAAAGCACATTGGTGTGTTACAACGGCCCAGTCAAAGTCCATAGTGTCATACTGACAAAAGCTTTCCATCTAATCTGAGTCTGGCCTATTTTGCAAAGAAGGGCACATTACTCAGTCTATAGATGTTCAAAGGTAATAGAAACACACCCTAAATGATTTGGATCTGAAACTGCACCAAGGGTGTTTACCTGTGGATGGCTAAATACAAATACCCTACAACAAAACCAGATTTTTATTTGTCAACATTTAATGGGGCGCTGTACATACAGCACAAATATATTTAGCAAGGTTTCCTTCCAGATGGTAATAAAATTAGGCATACCTAGTTCATTATAATACAAAGAGTATTGTATGCTTGCTTACATATCTATATTATATTAACTTTTTAACTGATTAAAGTTTTGCATTATGCAGCAATGTGGCCCTGATTTATTTAGGTGTGCTCACCAGAGGCTGAGCTTAAAAATGTGAATACTGTCATCTTCCACCCTGGACTTGCTGCCAACTTACTCCAAAAATCCAGAAAAAAAGCGCACAACATCTTCATGGTACATACAGCCGAGGCAGATTTGGATTTGTGCTGTTTTCTGAGGATTGAGAATAGCTTCTCTGATCAGTATATGAGAGATTACAGGTAATTAAAAATGAGAGATTTTTAAAAGCTCAGTTAACTCTTTAAGTTCTTTTTGCAACCACATGTAACTGCAAAAAAAAAAAAACACTCTTATTTACTTTTGCAATTAGGATCCAAAGCCAAATTTTTGAGCTGTTTAATTTAAATAAATAAAAAATTGTTTCTTTCCCAAAACAAAGCACACATCCACACTTTCAAATATGTTTTATCGGACATAAACCAAAACACTGCCAGAAGTCTGGCGGTGATTATAAATCAAGGGTGGGCTGAAAAAAAGAAGACTTTTATTGTGAAGAAGCTGTGGGTTTGTGACGGTCTACATGGAAGTGTTAAGTTAGCCAGAGGTCTAACTCAAAGCTTGACAAAAGCTGGTTTATTTATGTATTGGTAATTTTGTGAGATTATATGAGGAACATCAGTATTTCCAATAACAAACAGACTCTGTGCAAAGTTTTTATCTGCTTTTTCTCAGCAGGAAACACATTCGGTTGTCAGCAAAGCAGGCAATGCTAAAGGGACAACTTTCTGTCTCTTCCTGGTTTGATGAATTCCTCTTTGTTAAACATGCAAAAGCTCAACTTTGAGGACATGACTCTGATATGAGCGAGTCTCCTAAACACTTTTTAACAAAAGGTTCTAAAGGTCACAAAGATTGACAAACGGGTAAGTACTTATATCAGCGTATGCAATGTTTACCTTCGCTAATGGGTTGTGAAACATTAAAAGTCTGCAATTTGACAGTACATAACAAGTAATGTCAAATTTGCAAGAGACACGAAGATGCAAGTTAAAAAGATCAAACACAAATGAGGCAGGTTTATAGACTACGCTGCATGTCAGAAATTGTGTAGCAAAAAAGGGTCTGGGCAAACAGAAACTAAGTAAACAAACCCTTCAAAAGCAAGAGGTATGTTGCTGTGGGAACCTGTTATTTCCCCTTGAACAATTTCACGTTTGGTAAAATAACGACCATAACCATTAGTGTTTTCTTGGGATTTTCTTTAGACAAACATAGACCAGAGGTCAAATGTGAAGGCGAAACAAAAGGAGTCATAGCTTTCAGGCGTTTTTATTTTACAAGTGAAACAGTGGCAAATATTTGTGTTTAGGCTCCTATGACTATTTAGGTCTGCATGTTGACTGGAACACTAACACATGTGCTTCACAGTTGTGCAGAACTCTTTCCATCTTCAGACAACGGATTGAACAGTGTCCTGTTCAAAGTTGTTTTTATAACCACACCCAGCGATAAATTTGTCTAGAGCTTTCCTCCTGTCCCATCCGTTGTGTTCCTTCGTCATGATGCTCTTTGTTCTCTGAGGTTCTCCAACAAACCTCTCAGGCCTCCAATGAGCTGCTAAATTTATTCTAAGACCCTGTACTAATAAGGTGACTTCTGAGGGTAATGATAAACTGCAGTTTGATTAAAGGTATCAGTGTAAAGGGGGCGCAATACAAATGCACACCACGACTGGGACCTCCAGTTCATGATCATGCTGTAGTTTGTGTTGGTCCCTGGGTATGCACTTCTGATATCACATGCAACATTTAATGTGTTTTTTTTTTTTTTTTTTTTACTTGATTAATAATTTTGTTAATGGCAAGTTTTACAGGCTTTAGTACAAAATGTTCTCAAGAAAATATCAACCAAAACTTTCAGATGGAAGGAACTTATTGGATAAAAACATTCCTGCAAACACAAAAAGTGACCACAGACGCCCCAAAAATATATTACATCTTGTCTCCATATGAGGTTGTCTTTATTCTATTATTTTTCTTTCATCCTGGTTAATATTATGGATTTTTTTTTTTAGTTAGTTACAATTTAAACTGGTAATTTGTTTATTGTATTCATGGATTTCAGGCTGACATCCGGCAAACAAAATAATACAAAGGCCATCTGTTTTGTTCAGTTTCTCTGGTTCTGAAATGATGACTGCATTGGGTTTGTTGACTAAAATCACATGGACTGCTTCCAGCAACCGGCAGTGGCTTTCCGTCGAAAATGGTTCCCTGTCATATTTTGCTTGCATCATTTATCAAACATTTGCCTGCATGCAGCTTCATGTTCTTCGTCACTGAAGCATCACTTCCCTTGTCAGGAGGCTGGCACCGGTCGCTGCCATGGTTCACTTTTTGTCCATTGCTTATTTTATCAGACGAGATGTTTTTGGACAGATGAACAGTGAAAACATTGTTTTGGAGCTTAAGGGTAGATCCTGATGTCTTCTCCACAGGACACACAATAGACAAAACATTATTTTTGTTTTTACAATCATGATTTTATCTGTCAAAATACACATTCTGCCTAAGAAGAAACAAACAAAACAAAGAGCTGTTTATGAGCAGCAAGTATGTCAAGACTCTTAAGGACCATGTCTGTTTTCACCATGGTTACCAGTGTCGACCCTTTTCTTTTTCTTTTTTATGCTATTATTAAAAATACATTTAAAACTCATACTTGCTCTTTAATATCAGTCTCAAAACTTTCCTTGACGTCTCGAATTAATGTTTGGCTTTTCGCTTGCAGCAAAAACCGCCTTCATTACGTTTGAATTGTGCTTTTCAAAACAAAGTGTGGATTATTTCGCAAATTGTCTCCCCTGAAATTCACTGACTACAGTGTTGCGTTTGCACATTTGGGTAAGACCACAATCCTTTTCTGTTATCCTTGCAGACATTTATATAAGTAGAAAAATCAATGTGCAATAATTGATGGTTCTTTTGTAGGACTTGATGCTTCTAGGAAGTGAAATTAGAGATTTGGTTTCAGTCGGTTGGCCATCTGAAACTTTAACAGTGGTCTGTGGTGCTCGCTCTGTGGAAATGCTATTGAACAACAAAGAAATCTATTCATGCTCCAGTTTACAGCTCCTGAAAGGATCAAGCTGTGGCATTTGGTTAAGGACAAAATTCAAAACAGGAGCACATTTACAATGAGTGTCAAGACACCTTTTTTTCCCCAAGGCAATATGGAAAATTACAGTGTACAGTAGCTTCATTTAAAAGCAACAGGTTTGCATTTTGAGCCACTGGATGAATATAGCTTTGCATCATGTATGTTTGGGTTCACTGTGATATTTGTGGGCTCAGCTCAGTCAAACAGATCTGCCAACGATCCTATAAAAACACCAATAAGGTTTCCAATGTTAACACACTGGGTACAAAACTTTTAAGCAACAGTAAAAGTTAAGCAAACGTTTGCATAATATCAAATTGCTATGCTCACTACTTTTAGCAGTTCAGGTTGATGTAACAGATGGCAGAAATACCAGTCACTGTTCTCTTAATTAAATAGTCATTTTCAGATTTGAAACCTTAAATATTGATCCTTGACTTTCCAATACTGCGTGAAGTTACAGATATTCATAAATGCAGTGCATCTTCTTTGAAATTTCCATTAACTCAAAAAGAACAACTTATGTATTAATATGTATTGAAACTGAGCTCAATATGACTAGGAATCCCAGAACAGACATACTTTGCAGGTGTTTGATATGCAGATGGGCAGGGTAGGTAGAAGCTTGTGTAAAACCCTTCTCTGCAGAGCAGTCTCTTGCTCTGTGCCACAGAGTTTTGTTGTGTCAATGTTGTGGCGCTACAGCACTAACAGATGGCTGCAAACAAATTGTTCTCTGCATGAATCACTTATGTGTGCAACATCTTCCCACAAAGTTGAGGGACAGATTGTAAGTCTTGTTTAAGAAGTTTCTGTTCTCTCCCTTCCCGCAAACTGCTTCAGTGTTGCATTGAGACTCCAGGCTGTTGTCTGGGATATTTGTTATACTTAATGACCCCCTTCACCAAGAATAGAAAAAGTGTTTGACCTTTTTGATTTTTCTGAAAATGTAACTTATCTTCTTTGTCAGCATCCTGTCCACCGCTGATACTACTGTACAATCACAATGAATGTTTTGCATAGAAATAACTTTATAGGTTCCAAATTACCCTAAAATGTAGTTGGCTATTGGAAAGATGTCAACCCTTTCAAGCTTCAAATGCTTTTGGAAAAACAGACAGTCTAGTGGACAGCATAACAAAGGCCAAGGCTAAATTTCATCAAAACATGTAGATTGTTATAAATAGCCTAACGATTTTCACCAATATGGCACCAACACTCCTTGTTGATTGTGACTAAGCCTTTTACAAAAGCCAGATGGGCACAACTATAGACAAATAGGCCTAAATGTCTGACACTACAGAACATATGACACCCCTCCAAATCACTGACTTCAGGCATTTCAATCAATTCCATGGTCCCAAGTTTATAAGCACTTCCCAGACTGAGTATAAACATTTGGCACTCTCAGGAGCCTAGAAAGCTTACGCATGGTGTCATGACAAGATGGCACTGGCAGCAGTGAAACAATTTGTGTAATTTCCTTGTTTCTGAGCATCCAACAGTCAGCTGCTAGAAGTATCTTCACCAAGCAGGGACAGTGCATGATTTATCTTAACAGCTACAGACATCTACACTTTGTGTGACTTGCCAGTAGGGCAAGTAATGGTAGTTCAATAATGATATATATTGATCGATAGACGTGTAGCGTGATAGAAAAAAAAGGGTTGATAAAAAGTTCAATGGAAGAACAGTTTTCCTCCCTTTTGCATTCAAGCAATAGGTCAACATGGGCTGCACAGTGGAACAGTGGGTAGTCCTGGGTTTAACTCCAACCCTGGCTTTCTGCATGGAGTTTGTGGGTTCTCTCTGGGTACTCCAGTCCAAAAACATGACTGTTAATTGGCCTCTCTAAATTGTCCTTAGGTGTGAGTGTGTGTGGATGGTTGTTTGTCCTGTTTGTCTCTCTGTTGGTTAGTGAAGGGGCATACCTGGGTCTGAGTTTGTGATTGGTTGGGAGGATCTAGTGACTGTAGTATTCAGTGCCAAAGCTCTGCAGAGTTCAGAGAGCAGGCGTTCTTTTTTCTTTCTTTTTTTACTTACAGTTTTGGTAAAAATTTGGTTGACTAAAGGTTTGAGTTTGAATTCAGTGTTTGTGTGTTCTTTATCTGAGACTAGGTCATCAAGCAACAGCATAAAATGGCCAGGGTTGCACTTAAAATATATGTTTTGAATTTTTTGATAATCATCAATATCGATCAATGTGATTTCTATTTAATCAATATGCCTTTTTTCTATATCGTCCGGCCCTACTTGCCAGCAAAGTGTAGGAACTTCTAGTGCTTTGGAAGCAGTGACCTAAAGCAGGTCTGGAGTTCATGTCTGGATTGATAAGTCGTGCATCTCTGTCTTGCAATCTGATGTACAGCTCTAGTTTTGATGCAGAGGGTTTTATGGTTTGGGGCGCTTTTTCACATGCCCCCTTTGTTCTAGTTAAAGGAACTCTTAATACTATCGCATCCAGAGACATCTTGAAATAGCAAATGACCCTGCTAATGTGGACACAGTTTGTGGATGACGTAAACTGGTCCAAATTTGATCCATTTGGATAGGGATAAGCGATATTGGAGTGGAAGAACTTAACTGAACTACAAAGAGTTCAGACTAGAGGATGACATTTTTTCGGGAAGCATGCAGCTTTTCTTGCCCTACTCTTTTTCTCTTCAGCCCTGGGATTGAGATGGGAAAACCTTTTTTTGTGTGAGAGTGAGTGGGATTGAACAGGAGTGAAACTCCATTTCTGCGTCACCCTCTAGTTCAGATCTCAACTCAATAAAATGAATTACTGCTATAATTCATCTCAAGGCCTTCCTGTCCAACATCAGTGAGTGACCTTACAAATGCTTTCTCTTAAGAATGTTCCAATACTCACATAAGGACGCTCCTTCCCAGAGGAGATGAAGCTGTTATATCTGCAAAGAGCTATACCAACTTTCTAAGAAAGCCCATGTATTAAGAATGAGACACCATTAAAACCCATAGCATTCAATGTTATTGGAATATTAAGCTAAAGTCACTATGGCCTCGGACATGTGAGCACGGCCCTGCTGATTGCCCAGGCCAAATACTGCATAGCTACTGTGCGGCATGATGGGATAGACGGTCTCTGTTTCGTCTCACGTCAAGGCCACTGTCGGGTATTAGGGGAGCCGAGAGACAGAGAGAGACAGAGAGAGACAGAGAGAGACAGAGAGAGACAGAGGGGAGACAGAAACCAGGCAGACGCAGACTGCAGTTAATTGTTTATTACAGCTGTTAGTGTAGTCATAGTTTTATAAAGATGACCACACAAATATTCCTCAAACTAAACATTGTATGAATGTTGTTTGATTAACCGAACTTACTCCTGGCATATTTTTCACTGTTAAGCTACCAAGCAAAAAAAAAAATTCTTGTTCATTACTTGATTTGGTACCATTTATAGCGGACGGCGTGAACACAGCTGTTAATTACATAGACTAACTAAAAAGCACTTTGTTTAATTACTCAGAAAATCAGTGTTACCTTTCCTACAGTCCCCGTCTACTGTTTCTTTTGGAAACAATTCAAAGTAGCTCATAACAGTTTTTCATGTTTAGTTAGATGTTAAAAGTTTAAAAGATGATTGTTCATAGATGCTAAAAGATAAAAAGATTGATGGTAAATATTAATGTGTGGACTAGATAGCGAACAGATTAATTGGTCTCTCCAAATTGCCCTTAGGTGTGAGTGCATGCCTGTTTACTCTGTGTGTCTGTTGGACTGGCAACCTGTTAATGGGGAACCACGCCTCTCACTCAATGTTCGCTGGAGGTAGGTAGGTACCAGCCACCCTGTGGGCAAATAAACATTCAAAGCATCACCATTATTATTATTTTTTGTTTATTGACTTCTACTCCTAATATTACTAATGTTGCCTACCTGTACTCACCTTCCTGCTGCTGTGATACAGTTTAATCTTGAACGTTTTTATAGTATTTCTGTTACATACATGCAGCTATTGATGGATGATAACTAGCATTTTATGAGAAAATACTGCAGTCATTACAGACATTAGGTGTTATTTGGGGGATTATTTTCTTGGGAAATGTTTTATATGTTGTACAGCAGCTGAAACAAATGCATCACATAACAACGTGTACTGCAGATAACAAAAATCTTAAACGTGTTGTATGTTTGAGCTGTATGTCTCTTTTATGTGGCAGCCCACCGTCTCGAATACACAGCACACACCCAGACAAACAGGTCTTGCTGTCAGGTAGTAAACAGCCTACATTTACTTAACTGCATTTGCATATATTTCCGTACGGAATGAGGCTTAAAAGGCGCTTTCATGCCAGCTCACAAAGAATGGTCTGTCAATGTCGATTATCAGCATAAACAGAATTCGTGTGTAACACCTTTCGTAGGACCTTAAAAAAAACACAGCCTTAGCACTGATCCATGGCCCAGGGCCATACAGTTAGCTGCAGCAGGAACTCAGCCAATTGCTATATCTAGGAGGGAGAAATAGTTAAACTGTAAAAGATATGGCCAGGTGTATCACCTGTAGAAAGACAACTTAAAGTTATTTGCAGCAACTCCAGAAAGGTGTCACAGCAAAACAGAAGCACCAGGTGTTATATTATCCGGGCTGGGCGCAGGCGGGCTAATTAGGTGGTAAAGAGAAGAAGAAGAAATCTTTACTTGTCACTGCAATTGTAAATTTCAATTAAATTTGTCTTCTGCATTTAACCCGTCCCTGAGGGAGCAGTGGGCAGCTATCACATCTGCCTATGGAGCAATGTGGGGCTAAGGGTCATGCTCAGGGACCCACCACAGTGGCAGTCTGGGGATTGGACCGGGTACTCTCTGGATGCAAGCGCACTGCTCTAACCACCAGACCACCCCCCGTTGAGGCCAGTGTAAATTGACTGCTGTATTTCCTCAGTTTAACTTAAATATATATTTTTTATCTGAAAATGCCTTTTTTGATAATGGTGCATTACTCTGATATCATTTTTGTCTTTCTGATAAGTCAATTCTCCTTTACTTTAAAACCAACTTTAGATTAGCTTGCTTTCTTATTACTGACATAGTGTGTAACCCTGTTTGTGTGTGTTTTTTGGCACACTGTAGGGTTTTGAGCAAGGCCAGCCCATTTAAGATCATGCCACAGCATTTCAACTGTATTTAGTCTGCCTCTGCAGAACGCTTGTTTTATTTATTTATTTTGGCAGAGGTGACTTGCTATTGTGCCTCGGTTCGCTGTTTCACCACATAAACCAAGTGTTTTGAAATCTTTATTTGTCATTGGAATTGTACAGTCCAACATAATTTGTCTTCTGCATTTAAGCCATCACCCTTAGGGAGCAGTGGGCAGTTTACAGCGCCCGGGGAGCAATCTGGGGTTAAGAGCCTCGCTCTGGGGCCCATGTAATGTCAGGGTGGTTTGGTCTTAGGGCCACACGCTGATGGTTGAAACATCTGATCCTTTTCACGCTCATAGATGCCAATGACTTCGTCATCTGTCGTTGAATTTTGTTCAGTCGGGGCATAAATGGCCCCCTTTTCTAAAACCTTAGTTTATTTAATGTTGTCAGACAGGGTCTGTTTAAGGAACGTATTGATGTTACAACTGTGTAAAAGTGACAGAGAAGTAAAAAAAATAAAAAATGCAACAGCGGCTTATAACCTATGGAAGCCAATTTGTCCTAATATTTTAATTAAACTGAATGCACAAATAGAAATACTTTTTAAAAAAAATTTTTAGGGCAACCTGCATATGCAATTTTTCTTCATCTGTCTGTCCATTGTATGTTTTTCCTCAGGGAGGCCAGCCCATCGCCCCCGCCCCCCATTTCTCTCTCTCTCTCCCCCATCTTTCTCTCTCTCTCTCTCTCTCTCTCTCTCTCTCTCTCTCTCTCTCTCTCTCTCTCTCTCTCTCTCTCTCTCTCCCTCCCTCCCTCCCTCCCTCCCTCCCTCTCTCTCCCCCGTGTGAGTCAAATAGGCTCCACCAACCCGGCTCCTATAAACATGCTCTTGACTTTCCTGAGGCAGAGCCACCTGGTGGGCCCGCACCGTCCCCTCCGGCACGCTGCAGGATAACAGCATGCTTTCAGGCAGACCGCTGAGCATCTGTGCCTTTAAAGCTCTGTGAAGCGCGCGCCTCTGTTAGAGCCCCGCTGTCAAACTTCCCACAAGTCCGACGTTGCTCGGCGAGCGCGAGCGCGAGCTACCTTGACCATTGCGGCACTGGCTCACCCTCACAGCTAGACCCATGGAATACTAACTATGGAATACCTCTGGATACTGCTGTTTGTGTTTTTAAAGCTAAGCTTCCAGCCAGGTAAGAGCGCAGCGCATGTGTGCCTCGACGCGTCACTAGTCCGTGCACAACTTGTTGCTATTTACTCACGGGAAAGGGGGGACTGAAGTTTAACCAGCTGCAGTAAATAATCATGTATTTTTATTATTATTTTTTTTTTAGATTTGTTTTGTTTGTTTTATTGTATTTTGCATTACTGTGATATATTTTTTCCCCCTTTTTACACGGACTCAGTTCCCATAAGTCTGTAAGTACAACCTGAAGCCGCAGAAACCCAATGAGGGAAGCAGATACTCTTATTTGAATGCGAGACATATTTAAATAATTCACGTTTTAATCAAGAAGCAGGGCGCCGTTGATGAGAAGAAACACACACAAACAAAACTCTGTAAGGGCGACGCTGGATCTCCAGGAATATTAATAAGATGCAAATAATCCAGCAGCGGCGTGTAACCGTCAATATGTAAAAAAAAAAAAATATTGGTCTTCCTTGGAAAACATGCAAACGAGCACGACGGACCGTGGAGCTTGTTTTTTTTTTTTTTTTCCCCTCCTCGTTCAGAGGTGACACGTTAGTCACGCTTTAAAACCTGTCCCCACTCTGAGTGGGCTTCGGCGTAAAAACACATTGCGTCTGTTATGACTTCGCATTATCTCCAGGAACCTGAGGGCCAAGGTCCACAACAGCCAAATGAAAGCACTTTATTACTAGAGGGAGAATTTGCCACCTGTAGGTCTCGTTGGACGAAGTTTCAGGAAGGCGAAATGCCCAAGTTTTTATTATCCGGGGGCGCCGTTGTAATATCTGTATGATAAAAAGCGGTTGGAATTCACCCTCAGAGATTATAGGCAAATTTGGGAAAGGTGTATCGGTGCAGCCGAATTAACGAGGTGCAGTTATGTTGCTTGCTTTGCGCACCTCCGGCGCACTCGCTGCACCAGTGCAAAGGCTCCTGCGTTTCAGGGCGGCGTCAGATAGACTTGTAGCCCCTTCCATCCGATCAAACGCTCGTTGAGACCTTATCAAGGAGCCTATAAGACGTGGGGGCCATGTTGATATCGATCATATCATCTGGGAATTTGAATGAGGGGCCAATTTCGAGGCGTTGTGCTAAATCTGAAGTGATGCAACAAGCCATGAAGTTCCCTAAAGCCCGCTTGCACATGGTGTACAGATAATGAGACAGGGTTTAAGATGATGATGAAGATGATGATGATGATGATGATGATGATGATGATGATGATGATGATGATGATGATGATGCAGAAAATAAAACGTTAAAGAGTAAATTTTTGAATTGCATGCACAAACTTAACTTTTTTCCCCCTTTCTCTCTGTTTTCTTATGTGTGTGACCAAACCTTTATGCAAAATATCACTATAGTTTGTGAAATATTTGGTGCCAGACGCACACTCTCTGCTGACAGAGGGTTAGAAGCAGTATTAACTAAAGAAGTGGTTATTTATCAAACATTTACAGCTGCCTTCTACCCTGGCGCCACCAAATAGGGGTGGGGTGTAGGGTTGGTCTATGGCCACCCCTGTGAATTTGCTGCCCCCTCCCTGCCATTGGCCATCTCTGACCACATAGTCGTAGCTATACGTGGCTGTATTTCAATAATGTTCATTAAAGATAAAAAAAAGAACACGTTTCAATAAGTAGCAACATTTATGCCTTTATTTAATTTTGCTACTTTTCAATTTCCATACCCTGCTAGTACCCCCCAGTAAAGATGTTGTATTGCTTTCAGTTTTGGCGGGCCACCCAAAGAAGGTTAGCGGCCCTCATCTGGTGGTCCCTTTTAAACCCTTTTGGAAGCACCCCTGACTCACTGATTTGATAAATCCTGCATTTAAATTGCCAATGCCTGCTTTACTTTTACAAAGCCTCCTTTTTATTTAAATAAAAGTGAGGATATCTCCAACCGAGAGCGTATCTCTGTCAGGAGCTGCCTGTTTCACACCCCCCCCCCCCCTTGTGGTTTCTCACACCGATCATTTAAAAAGGAACTTGCTCCAAAATAGTGTTGTTGTTTTTTCAGACGACAAACAGGTGTTTGACCCAGTTTGTTGGGTTCGAGAGCAGAGTAAAGTGATGACTCTTCATTTGTCGAAGAGTGCCATTTTAAACAATATGATGACCATCCATTGACTTCTGCTACAAGGATGAGATCTCAAATATTATTGTACGCAGAGAAAGTGACCAATAACGATATGGTCTATTCTGTTCTGATTCGACTTCAATGAAATCTTTTCAGATGATTAAATTAGAAATTATAGAATCGTAAAATTGTGCTATATAATAATAGTAATGTCAGAGGGTTGCATTAATGCAGTTAGTTCATACTGGATAATGGGTTTGTCCCCTTAGCATAGCCATTACCAGCTCTAAGTACTCTTGTCCATCCTGTATGTCTCTGTGTTCCAGTGTTATTGTCCATGGGTAACTTTCCTTTTGGAGACTTGCTCCTGAGACCCTCTTTGGGTTAAGTGGGCATTGAAAACGAATAGAATTTTAAGCCCCAAAAAACCTAGTTTGGTAATCGGTTTATGGGTTCTTATCAACGCTCTATTTGACAGCTTTAGTGTTTGACATTTGTTGCTTTAAGACGAGTTTTGGTTCATAACTAACCCAGTATGTTGGACCAAACCCTGTTGTGTAAAATCAACCATGCCGGTTCATTCAGGACTGAATTAGTAAAGTAACCCAAATTGGGTTGTGTTTCCTCCTGCATTGTTTAGGGTGCACCGACTTGAAACTCTGGACAATGTAAATGACCCCATGAATGGTGACAAGATGGTTGGCATCATGCTTATTATTAAAGTTATTCTCCAAATTTAAAGAGTTGCCAGAGAGGTTGTCCACAGAGCTTCCCCTTGTCACATGTCAATGTCTCCCTGGGCAAGGCACTTAATCCCAAATTATTTACCAATCTGCATAGGAACATGTATGCATTAGTGAGGGTGATATGTTGAATGGGGCTATAGTGTAAAGCGATTTAAGTGGTCACTATGACTAGAAAAGCGCTATATAAGTTCAGTCTATTTACCCAAAGTGAGCTTTTTAATTAACTGTTTATACCGTTGGGTATTATGATGTGGAAGATATTAACCTTTACGTAAAAGATTTGTTGTTATGCTCTTGCAATGTACAGAAATTCATGTAGCATCACCCCCCCCCCCCCCCTCCAATCTGTTTTTAGGCAACTCCAAGCCCACGATTATCCCCGACAAGACCCACCTTGTTGTCCTGCTCAACCAGCCCATCGCACTGGGCTGCAAAAGTGAAAACAGGACACTGTGGTTGCGAGAGAATCGGAACAAGCCTCTAAAAGCAACACGAAGTGATGGGATGTGGACAATACATTACCCCAAGGCTTCAGCTTCCCATATGGGCCGCTACCTCTGCCGGGACGACAAAACCCACGAGGAGGCCTCCATCTTCGTCTACGTGAAAGGTATCTGGGTGAATTTCCGTGATCAGGAGTGTGTGAAACTGTGAGGGGCTTCCGTGTGAGATACGGAGAACTTAAATTAGCAGGGAACGGAATCAGACTCCAGGCATCAGCAGACAATGTTTTTTCGGCAGTGCTTTCTTCACTGACGGGAAGCAGAGTGTGTGGGTTTGTTTGCAGAAGGAGGTGAATGTTCCTCTGCCCCCCGACAGGTGAGGTAGATTCTGCAGCTATTTATTGAGTGCACGGCTGAGTTTTACTGTATTTCCTTCCGTGTGACCAAACATCCCTTTGGCTCCATGCCATCACTGCAGGCTCTTATCATGTGCTGATCATTCGCTCGACAGTCCAGCATCTATCTTAGTGGCAACGAACAATAAGTACTTTTTAACTCAAAAGTATCATTACATAAAACTACCTTGTTTGTTTTTGGATCTTAAACAGAACATCAAAGGAATATGTGAACAGGAAGGATAGTTTGTCTTTGCCTCAGCAGCTGGATATTTCGGTTGATATAAAAAAAATTCTGAATAATGAAGCCAGAGGCCCTTCAATATCCCTAACCCCGACATTCATCAGTTTTTTTTTTTCTAGCAGTTATCCAACCCTTTTGAAAAATCTATAAAAAGTGTAAAAAGGGTAATGAAGCTAAGCGTAGCTGCTGAGGAAAAATTACCTAATAAAAATATGTTTTTTACTCTTGACTGCAAAGGGATGGTTATATGTATTTTCCCCAATGCAACAAACTGCAGTGGAAGAAGAAGAAAAAAAACCCACAACTCATGACAAGCATGAAGCATCTGACTCCAGCGTTCCCTGAAGCTGCTTGTTCCCCTGCACACGGTTGCAGTTGAGGAAGATTTTGCCCAAAATCATTTTGGAGTTCCTTAAATGCATAATGTTATCAGAACGATACTGTGCCATATTACAGTTAATGTTATTGTTTTCCCTTGAACTGCTTTGAATACACTTCCTATCTTTGTATGTGACATTTCAATCAGAATTTTGTTCGGCACATTGTAACGTTGAGCTACTTGGAAAATAATTTTATGTAACAACTGATATTCATCGGCTGTCAGAAGCACCTAAGCACAGGGGCATTGTTCACATAAATTCACTTGCATCGGCAGCCTTTTATTTTCCGTATTTTTAGGGCCCATCACACTGCCAAGATGTCAGCATTAAAAAGCATAGCTATAAAGCTTCAACAACTCAGTGTGAAGCCCTGCTCGCAGCTCTCTGACACCACCTGTGCAATTGCTTTTACTTGGCAGATCCTGAGAATCCTTTCAAAAAACCACTGATGTCCAGCATTCTTGTTCGTGAGGGAGACACTGCTTCCATCTCATGCTACCCAACGGATCCAAGTCTGAGCAATATAACTCTGGAAACGTGCTCTGGAGAAGCCCTATCCCCTGGTCTCCAGTATTCAACGAGCCTGGAGCAAGGCATCATCCTCCACAACATAAAAAAGACTTATGAGGGTTGCTATGTCTGCACAGGGATACTTCAGGGAAGACACGTCAGATCAGAGAAATACTCCCTGACAGTTAAGCCAGGTATAAATGTGTCTCTCTCTGTTCGATGCATGTGTATTACTGAGTAAAGCTGGTCAAATCTCCTTTTTATGTCATTTGTTTCTATTAAGGCACAGCTCTGATCTAGATCAACTTGTTTTCTTTCAGTACCTGTTGCTCCTCCTGTAATCCAGATGCAGCATCCCAGGAGAATCATTCTAACTCGAAATCAGAGTCTGTCAATCACCTGCAGTGCCACTAATGTCAATGGCGCACTCAAGGTGAAGTGGGTGCCACCACCTGGCTCGGTGAGACCCATCAGCTTTGTCTTTGCTGTAGAACGTGCTTTAGATGTTTGCATGTCCAAAAACAGGTTTACCTTTCCTTAGCCGTCTCAGTGTCTGTTTGAATGTGTAAGAGGGAAAAGGGTCAAAGGTCTCTCTGCATGTGCAATAGGATCTTGGATGTATGTGTACACTGCACACCCCAGTTGAGGAATGGAGAGTTTGTGTCTGTTGTTGCATGCATGCAGTTGTGTGTCTTTGGTAGTATTGGCTTGGCAAGGATAGACATGCATTCGGGGTTAATCTCTAGAGATCTTTGGGCGTTGACAGGGTGCCGTCTGGTATCCACAGCAACAACCAAAGGTTGATGGCGCTGCACGTATCCTGATGACGAACTACCTTCATGTGCACAGTGCCACACTGCATATAGCGGAAGTGCATCCACGAGATGCTGGGAGTTACAGATGCGAAGCTGGAAACGAAAAAGGGAACAGCACGCAGTCAGTGTGGCTGGACGTTTATGGTGAGTGTACAAAGGCCAAACATTTTCCCCACTCACTTGCCCGGTGATGAAAGCTTATCTGATGGCCTGATCTCTGTCTTTCACAGATGACTTTAACTGTGCATCAATCATGTGAATACCTGTTTTCTTGGCTCAAAAGTGATAACAAGAGCTTTAGGTTTCCAAATGTATTGTGTTTAAAACATGTTTAACATTTTTGGAATTGCAGGTGTGTTTTACACTCAATAGTAACAGTACCATGCAGCAGAAGTTTATATATGCCTTGACCTTCTCCACATTCTGTCACAGCATAAGCAGAAGCATCTGGTAGACTAAGGCCCTGAATACGCAACAACAATCCATTGAAAATGGGCATTTTGTTCCAACTCCAAAACATGAAAATCTTCTAATTACAATCTCCGTTTACATGGCAACAGTGAAAGCTTGAAAATGGTATAATTCCTACACCGCACCACTAGTGGTGCTATGTTCTTTGAAACTCAACATGCATACTGCCTAAAAGATGCCATAACTAATAAACGTTCAAGATGACAGAGAGTAAAGTTTTCCTATGGACAATTGACGAGTTTAAACTGTTGCTAAAGGTGAGTGACTGAATTATAGCCACGCTCAGCCTTGGTTATATTCGGAAGAGTCAGCAGCCAAAACAGTACGCTACTATATGCCTTTTCTTCTTCTGTGGTTTTTAAAATTGTAGGCTGCTGTAATGCTGCATCTGTGTGTATTAATTTCTACTGACTCATGACATACTGTGCGTGAGCCAATGTTCTCCTGGAAGAAAAGGGCTGTTTTCCTGTTTATACGATAACAGAAACCGTGACATTTTCAAACTATTACACTCTGTAACCCGTTTTCACACTGTGCCGTTGTCAGAGGAAACATTTTGTCGTGAAAAAGAACAGTCCAAACGTAACCAAACTTTCCCTTAAAAACATTGCCATGTAAACGGGGCCTGACATAAAGTAGCTAATCTATGTGAAGTGAAAAAAAAGTAATGCATGGTTTCCTATTTTTAACACAAATAAATTTCTGAATTTTTTTTTCATGCAATTCTGTTGAGCCTCCTTTACTCTGAACCCCCTAAATAAATGTCAATGTGACCACTTGCTTTAAGAAATCACCAAGAGATTAAATTGCACAAATCTATACTACTTACTTTAAGTGACTTCTAAAGAAAAGTAGTGGCACTGGCCCTTTTGAAAGCTATGCCCCCATAACCCCAAAACAATACTAAGAATGCTTTAAGGGGTATGAATAGTAGTGCAAGGTACTTGAGCAATCTCACTCCAGAGTTTGAACAGTTCATATGAAATTACCACAAGATGCCAGTTAGTTTGGCTTATCTCACATTAGCTGAGGGGTTTTGCAAAAGAAACAAAATTTACAGCATTTAGACATTAGAATTCAGATTTACGGTTCTATTTGGCTTTTAAATCAGTAGGGATGGCATTCAAAGAGCAGACAGGTAATGCTTTAAAATTGCATTTTAAAATAAAGTCTGGTAAAACAGAATCGTCAGTTTCATTCTTAAAAACAACAGCAATGTTTCTAAATCAAGCTAAATGAGATGAGTTAGTAGATTACTGTTAGTATGCAGAACATTCGTTTCAAGACATGAAAGCTGTGTGACTAATTTCATCAAACTCCTGATAAGACCACAGCTAAGCACAGTCTTTAATCAGCCCTTAGGCTATTCAAAGCTATTATGCTGCCCATTGAGGCCTGAAATTGAACTTTTAGATAGTGTCTAATTTGCTGCCAAAAAGAAAACTGGCATCTTTTCTAAAATAAAATAAAAAACTTATTGTTGAGTTGAGTGATCTTTCATGTATTAAGTCAACATGTTTCTAGCAATTGTAAAGTTTTCGTATTCAGATTGAGTTGATGTGATAGAGGTTACCATAAAGTCCTTATACCAGCCAACCTCACGCAAGTAAAATCTGGTGTGAACGTTCCACCAGAAGATCTTACACTAATACCTCTTGTTTTCATATTTCAGAAAGGGGATTTATCAGCTTATCACCAATCCACAACAGAACCTTCTATGTCCGTTCGGGCGAGAGTTTGTCCCTGAACGTTAGCATGGAGGCGTACCCAAAGCCGCACACCATCTCTTGGAGCTCCATGGGCCACAAACTGAAAAACACCAGTGAACACGTCATCAGCACGCACAGCAAAGACTACAGGTGCGAGCACACGCAAACCTGCTGAACTCCGTCTATCTAGGAGAAAACGAGAGTAGCATCCTATGGAATTTAGCAGCTCTGGCCTAGCTGCAGGTCACGGCTTCCTGAGAAAAACAGCTGGAGCAAAAACTCTCCCCCCAGGGCTTCTTGTGAAGCGCTCATGGCCAGATTACAAATGTCAGTTTTCAGGAAATCCAGGCACGAAATTTATGTGTTGGAGAACAATATATTAGGTGTTATCCAACCCCACATGTCCCCACCTCCACCCAAGCATCTATGTTAATATGGGAAGAATTAAGACATAACCTTCAATCCTCCACTGGACGGGACTCAGTAAAACAAATGTTGTGCAGATGTGCGAAAGGGAACACATTGCTCAAACAAAACACTGATTTTCTAGTACTCATATTTGCACATGTGAAATTGTTACCCAGTAGGGGCTTGATGTCAGCGATTGTCGGTTCTTATCTGTTTTGCCCATAACTTAAAGCAGTAAGAAAATCACGATGCATTCATGCTAAAAATGTATTTTCTCGTGTTCAGTTACAGCAGCGAGCTGAGGCTGGTGCGGCTCAAAGTAGAGGAAAGTGGCATTTATACATTCGAAGCGTCCAACAGCGAAGTGTCGGTAAATCAGACCTTCACCATCTTTGTGATCAGTAAGTAATGTTATGCATTTTGTGAAAAGGTTTTCTTTCTCCTCAAGCTACATCTTGAAATGTATTACTTCAGATTGCGTCAATCGTTAGCACTTGCCGCGAGGGAACTGACCTTTAAGAATGAAATGTAATGAAATGAAGTCTACGTCTCTGCACTGACCAAACCCATCAAACAGGGCAAATCCCTTTTCTGCAGCCTGCAATTTATTGCTTAACGGTCTCAGCCTGTCGTTAACTTTTGTTTACCAGGTAAGCCTGAGATTACATCTCATGAGGGCCCAGTGGATGGACAGGTGCGCTGTGTGGCCAAAGGGTACCCTGCCCCCCAGATCAAATGGTACTACTGTGAGCAATATGTCAGGTGAGACTTTTCAGAATCTGAAATCAAGATCCGATCAGTTATTCCTATCCACATGAAGACAAGATGTCTGTCAGTCTTCTTATTTCAGCCCTTCTTCTTCTTCATCTCTGTCCTCACGAGTGAGGCTAACATCAAAAACACAAGACCCTATGTCAATCACTTTATGATCAGATATTGTAAGGAAAAAATAGAGATGATTCATTTCAAATCTTTTAATTTAAAATAGGTTTTGGCTAATTTAATATTTTCTATTTTAATCGAGATGATCATCTGCCTCACAAAATGACAAAGCCCTGAAGACCTTCTCAAACTAAAACAAAAGCACGGATCAATGTCAGTTCAGGTATTTGTAGTTTAATTTCTATGCTGAAAGTTGAACAATTACCCGTGAAATTTAACCCGAGGGTCCTAAAGGTCACATAAAGACACACTGGATCGCATCAGGGAATGATGATGACGGTGGAATGCGGGATTGCCGGATTTGACAGGTCTGACTTGTGATTGGTTGACAGTGATGACATGATTCCCCTCCCATGTGACGGGAGATTGCTAAGAATCGACTTGTGATTGGAGGCACTCAGGCACATCTGCTAGGACACAACTTATCAAACATAGAGAGGGCTGAGGGAGGAGCACCTGGTTGCCATAGCAACACCAATCCCAAGCAACACATGGGATGAGTAACACTTGATAATCCCGCCCATCCGTTTGATGCCCATTACATGCACCTTCATGACAGGTGTGTTACTGTTTCATCAGGAAGAGGAAGTGGTGTGATCTTGAGGCTGTCAGCATGTACACATTTAGAAGCTGCTCTCTAGAACAGAGATATGAACCACTGGGGCCTGGTCGCTAATTTTACACATTTACCTCTTGCTTGATGAGAACAGAAGTTTCACCGTCTTTTGTTTCCCTAGTGAAATAAACAGAAGGCTATTTATTTTAATTTAAGGATATGTTTCTGTGATTCTGCTTTTACTTTAAAACTTCCCCAGTCAAAGAGAGTAGATGAACACATCAGGTTGCCAGCACCGATACAGACCTACAGTTCTCTTGTTTCTACATATTGTGGAATCAGTCATAAATGCTATATAAATATGCCACACATTCAATATAGATAATATTACTGAATCCAAATATTTTTGGATTTTCCACATTTATCCTTTGTTTTGTGTCCCCTAACCTTTATCTGATGATTCTTCAACTTGAAAAACGGCGTCTAAGTATCTTGATAGTTGATCGGTTTATAGACTGCATATGATGGAAGTTATTACTTTACACATTTCCTAAATATTAAAAAAACTGTTTTCCGTATTTAACTTTCCAATCAGTAGGCAGAGCTTGTCAAAGGAAGATGGGTTGATGCATATCACAGGCAAACTATTTGGTGCATCTCTAAATCTGGGTTTTGTAGACAGTAAAGCCTAAGTGTGCTGAAAAGAAATCACGATGAAATAACAACAAACAATTCTGCCTTTAGGTGCTCCCAGCAGACGAATGCCACCCAGGAGGAACGCAACGTCAAAACCATCACGTTGGTCAGCCCCAAGTTTGGACAGACGGAAGTGGAGAGTCAAGTGAACGTCATCAAGGGACGGTTTAACACGCTGGAGTGTGTCGCAACAGCGGAGGGAGAACAAGCCTATATACTGTTTTCTGTCAGCGGTAAATTTGCATCTAATTTATACATTTGCAAAAAAAAAATGTTTTCACTAATAGGATGAAGGATGGTCTCACATCAAGATGCAGATCAATCAGGTTCAGATTAATGTGAAAATCAATTTTCACATCAACCCTGATTTTAAGGTTGAATGCACAAAAATGGACAAAAAACATATGAGTTAGTTTTCTTTGGTAAAAAAGTGTTGTCCAAAGAATTATTTTTTTTTGTTTGGATCACAATAGCTCTTATGGATTGGTTGAGGGATGCAGATTAATTATGTGATTGATTATAACTCACTAAATGAAGCCTGTTATTTGGACAAAGGAACAGAAACGTTAATAGAAGTCAGAGTGGGAAATCTCTCATCAAACCAGACCTCAAAACACAATATGGCTGCCATGCATATAAAGGTAGTTATGGCACCGATGTAAGCAAAAAAAAATTTTAAAAAATTTACACGCATTGCTATAAATCTCCTGTACTGAAAATGTTTCTAAAGTGTGTGTGAAAGAATATTGCTAATATTAGTTAGTCCCACTGGTAACCTAATTCTCTCTAAGGCTCGTGTTTTTGACCACACAGGGTTATTAGCCCTACATCGCAGTTAATTTTAATAATATTTACCTCGCAAGTTATTCTTACCAAAATTTATTCTAAGATACCTGCAGTTAAAGGCAACTCACACTTCTTCCGCAGCTCGACAACCATGGGTCTAAAAAGTGATTCTTTATTTAAACAGCAAACCCAACGCAAACTGCCTGTGACTCCCTGTTCAGTGTTATCTCGATCATCTCTGTGAATTTGCCCTCCCAGTAAAACCAAAAAGGGATAACGGGCCCACCTCAGCTCAAAATGTTTACTAAAAACAAGGATTTTAGCAAAGATTAACCCCAAACTCCCTCGCTGATTCTCACCCGCTAGGTAAACATTGGCAAAGAGATACTGCCTCGAAAATGATTGGCTGCAGTGACTTGCGGTCTTGTGTAAATAACAGTTAGCTTTGGTCCTTTGTGTACGTTATGACTCCAAATCCCCTCTCCTGCAACGGCCTCCCCATCTGCTGCGTGATGCCCTCAGAAGCGGCGGGGCAGCAGTTGAAAGTACTCCAAAGTCGTCCCTGTCTGTGCCTGCATGTTATCTTTGTTACGGGGCGGAGGAGGGGGGGGGGGGGGGTGTAACTGTTGCTGTGTGGGTGTGCATTATGGGGACAGTGAGTGTTTGTGGCCAGGCAGGACATGTCTTTGGACGCCAGTCCCAGGATTTGTTGAGCACAGAGTAACAGCAGACCAGGCGGAGGCGCTTGAGAGTGTAGGAGCGCAGTAGGAGCCCCGGCGCTGGGCATTCGGTGGTCTGTGGGAGGCTTGTAGGTGTCAGTGAGCTGCAGCAAAGAAAACAGAGCTTTAGAACCCACTGACAGGTTTACAGGGGATTAGTTCCTGCAGACTCTGCATTCTCAGATTTGAAGTGGAGAGAAAGCTTCTTATCGCTAAAGAGCTTATTACACCGCAGTGTACAGAGGAGCAAAACAATGAGGCATCACAACCGGCCAGACACAATGGAACAGAACACTGATTACACACAAGTGCTCACCAGTGCACGGCGGCAAAGGCAACATCAATGCCGAAAAACATATAGTGTGAAATCACATGGCATCAGAGCAGAATGAGGCGCAGGCAGTGAATTAAAAGGGTACATTTATGTATGTATACATGGGTAATTGGATTAGTTCACTGCTATTTGATCAAAGCGAGCTTCACTTTAGCTTAGCCTTCCCTGGCTTACCCTAATGCCCTTTTGCAATGTCATCTATAGCATAAACATGTCAAACCACTGAAAGAGTCTTTCATCACTGAAAGAGTCTTTCATCATGCAACATTATCATTTCTGTCTCCCTGCAGAGAAAAGAGTTATGCATGACCTGTTCAGTCCTATGCTAATTGGCTTCATATCAGCAGCAGGCATCCTCTGCCTCATTGTTATCATGCTGTTCTACAAGTACATGCAGGTAAGATGGTGCTGCGATTTACCTGCGCGAGGCACACCTTCCAGTCAATCCACCGTGGGCCTGTTATAAACTCACGAGTTCACTTGTGCCTTTGTCTTTTTGTGTGTGTGTGTGTGTGTGACAGAAACCCAAATACCAGGTTCAGTGGAAAGTCATTGAGGGAATCCATGGGAACAACTACGTGTACATTGACCCCACACAGCTGCCGTACGATCACCAGTGGGAGTTCCCTCGGAGCAACCTGCGCTTCGGTGAGCACGCCTTTACCAAAGTCCGTTAAAGTGGGCGTCCTTTAGTAGCCACCATAATACCATTAATCCATCATACCTGACACAACGGAGCGCTTGACCTCCTGCCCTGATGTGTGTTGAGAAAGAAACGGGGTTGGCTACAGTAACAGTTCAAATCGTGAAGCCAAACTGAGCTCAGAATGACATCACACAAATGCCGACACACTCCGGCTCCTTTATGCTGATGTACCCTTTTCTTTTTAGAGACGCGTACACTACATTAAGGTATTAGTCTTGTCTGTCAGTTTTTCTTTACTGACAGACTAAACCTCAAAAAGGAAAGCAACCGCACTCATCCAATGCAAACATAATATTGTTGACATATTCTGGGTGTTGTTTTCAACAGCCCTCTTCAAACAGGATTCTACACGTCCTGGTGGCTGCACACACAGCCTGAGGGCTCAAACTGTAGTTGTCCCGAAAGCACTGGTACTCGGCCTGTTTGGGAAAGGAAAAAGAGCCGGGGGGATAATATTGTTTTGTGTCTGATTTTCTTTTTGCCAGGGAAGACACTTGGATCGGGCGCATTTGGGAAAGTGGTGGAAGCCACCGCATATGGACTCTCCAATGCTGACACCGTGATGACGGTGGCAGTGAAAATGCTCAAATGTAAGCTCTGTCAATTTCAAGCTTTGCATTCTGCTGCTAAAGCATATTTTATATTTAGCCTGCAGCAACAATCTATTGCTTCAGAGCACAAAAGCATCACATAAGACATGAGCTAACTTTGCTTCTAACCCTTTTGTAAATACTGATCCCTTTGCTTTTATTACAGCAAGCGCTCATGCCACAGAGAAGGAGGCACTGATGTCAGAGCTGAAAGTCCTCAGTTACTTGGGAAACCACATAAACATTGTCAACCTGCTGGGAGCCTGCACTGTTGGAGGTGTGGTATCTATTTTGTCCTGTGGTATTTGTCGTGGGTGATAGACTGAAACTGGAAGAGTCAGATGTATTTAGTAGTTAGTGTGACTGGATTTGCATCACCTCATTTACTATAGTTGTGGCCCCTTGCAAGAATATTCATACTCATTCACTCAATCACAATTTGTCATTTATAAGGCACAAACTGCTGTGTAGTTTATTGGGATTTCTTTCCACTGACCAACATAAAGTAGCATTTAATTGAGAATTGGAAGGAAAATTATACAAGGATTATATATATATATATATATATATATATATATATATATATATATGTATGTATATATATATATATATATATATATATATATATATATATATATATATATATATATATATATATATATATATATATATATATATATATATTATTTTATTTTTATTTTTTTTACACATTTTTTAAGATTTACAATTGTAAATCTTAAAAGTGTGGAAAGATTATAACTCCAAATACACGGTCAAGGCATCATCTAGCTGTGGGGATGCTTTGCTTCTGTAGCGAATACGACTTGGTGCTACATTGGACGGAGCTAAATACCGGGCAGTTCTGTTTGTAAAGCTATGAGGTAGGTTAGACCAGGAACTGCATTTTGGACAATGCAGATGGAAAGACAGCTATGTTTTATTAAAATATCCCATTGTAAGTTTTGTTATTTTGCAGCTAAAACAGAAAAACTCACAGTGAAATCTGTTTTCCATTTTTAAATTTGAATTAAAAATGTGTTTTTCGAAGGCTAAGAGTACTTTCAAAAGGTTTGGGCACCACTGGCGTAGCTCCAAGTGTATCCATGTGTTAGAATGGCCCCATCAAAGTGCAGATCTAAATCCGATTGACCATAGTTGGTAAGAGCTGAAAAATGCTGTTCAGAGGCACTTTCCATCCACCCATCCAATCTGACTGGGCTTAAGGTAGATTGCAAAACAGAACTGGCAAAGAATTTCAGGCTTTAGATGTGGACAGCTGCAAAGACATCCCACAAGGCCTTGCAGCTGTTAGCCCAGTGAAAGATAGTCCTGCAACATACTGACAAAGGAGTCTAATTACAAATACATGTCGGACTTCTCAAACTTATACTTGCAAACAAATTTGAAAAGCATTAATCCCTTTTCTTCCACTTCACAATTGCAGCATACTCTATACTCTGTCACATGAAATCCCAATAAAATGCACTAAAGTTTGTGGCTTTAACGTGAACTAGTTTTGCACGGCTCTTAATGTGTCATGGATTCAGCAAGCTGACTCTGATGAGACGTGTTTCTCCATCTCTAGGCCCTACGCTGGTGATCACAGAGTACTGCTGCTTCGGAGACCTTCTCAACTTTCTCCGGAGGAAGAGAGAATCTTTCATCACCTATAAGTTTGAGGAAAACTACTACTATCGCAACCTCATGCAACAGAGAGTGGCAGATGGGTGAGACGTGCTTTTTTTTGTGTGTGTGCGTGTGTATTAAAAGTGATTTGTGGTGGAAGAAAAAAATGCGAGTACTAGTATTTTCAATACAGACCGTGCGTGGGAGACTATTTGGACGGCAGGACTCGGCTCAGACCAGACTGCTCCTTTCCTCTTCACAGTGACAGCTTGAACGGCTACATGAGCATGAGGCCTTCTGTCGCTGGCAACCCACCATCGAGCTCGTCCTCTGAGCGGAGACAGTCACTACGCAAAGGCAAGCCGTCCAGCCATTCATCAAATTTCAACCGTCCCAAAAAAACGTAAAAGCAGTCGAGCGAAGCGGCAGAGAACAATCATTTTTTCTTTGACCTGTTGATCCCCTCAGGTGGCCAATACATGGAGGCCGACGGAGAAGGCGAAATGTTCGACGAAGATGATTTGTCTCTGGATACTGAAGACCTCCTCAGCTTCTCATACCAAGTGGCCAAAGGCATGGAGTTCTTAGCTTCCAAAAATGTAAGCTTCTGCCTCCCGGTTTGCAGATTTTTACACCAACAGCTGCCGTATTTGATTTTTGGACCAAGCCCTCACATCTGATCACCAGACTCTGTGTGTGTTTCTGTGTGCGCTGTTATGAGAGGAGCCGATCGCGTTTCCACAGATAGTAAACGGATCTAAAACGCATGTTGGAGCATGTTGTTGAAAAATTCATACTCTGTGGAGGCGCAGATACGGTGTCCAGAGAGCTTGTGTGTCAGCGTCAGCGGCTGTGCGCTGCAGAGGCCGGCACTGGGAAATTCAGCGCCCAAGTCCGTTACAAGAAGAAGCTCATTCATGACTAATGCTGGTCAGTTGTTTATGTGTCATCAGATTTTCAACGCTACGTGTCTCGTTTTAGTGTATTCACAGAGACCTTGCTGCCCGAAACATCCTACTGACTCAAGGAAGAGTGGCAAAGATCTGTGACTTTGGCCTAGCTAGAGACATCACCACGGACTCAAACTATGTCGTCAAGGGGAATGTAAGTCGGCTCACACCTGAGATGTCATGCTGATGTCGTGGCAGCAGAAACACAGCAAATAAACAAGCGAGCATTCCTGTGAATGGCTGAAATCCACAATGGAGTTCTGTTCCTGAGTATCATTTGAGACCATCACTGTTTTTGTAAAGTAGTAATAAATTATGACGAGACTCAGCGTTACTATGTGTGAAGTTCAGGTTGAGACAAGATTTTTAGGAACCTTTAGCTTATTCACATTTGTGGTTTGCCAACATCTGACGGTATGACTCTTGGGAAATAAGGTGCTACCCTTTACTTTCCCGCTTTTCAGATCCACTCTGTGCATATATTGAAGGATTACACTGAGAAAATAAACTGTACATGTCCTTGGAAAGGTGTTCTAATTTGTTTTATTAGGCCTTATTGTGATAAACCAACACAAACTGGAAGATAATTGCAAAGCGGAAGCAAAAGAAGACATGGTCTTCAAATAAAAAAGCAGAAAAGGGTGGCATGCATCTGATTTGGAACCCCTCACCGCGCTGGTCCTTTCACAGAAGGACAGTGGCAAAGACGTTGCTTAATGCTGCCTTGTTTTGTGAAACGGGCTTCTGATACCCGTAAATAAATTCCAATACGTTTCCAACAGACGATTAAAGCAGGGTAAGGTTATAAAACAACATCCCAACCATTCATTAGCCAACATTAAATCCATCATCTAAAAATGGAAATAGAGTATGGCACTGCTGCAAACCTAGCAAGTGTTGGCCATCCTCCTAAACTGCTGGGAAAAGAGAGCATTAATCTGAGAAGCAGATCCTCTGGAGGAGCTGCAAAGATGCATGGCTCCTGTGAATGATACTGACTGACTCGTTCCGCAGGATTCATTGTGCCTTCCACAAATCGGGCCTTTGTGGAAAGAGAAATGTTATTTTTAAAACAAGGCCATAGGAAGTCCTGTTTGCAGCTTATCCCCAAATTATGCTGGGGACACAAAAAAATATGGTGGATGAAACCAAATGTTCCCTTTTTGGCATACATGATACATGTGGAGGAAAAGTAACACAGCACATCATCCTGAACACAGTTTACCCTTTATGAAACATCATGGTGTGAAAATATATGTTTTGTTTAACAGGGACAGGGAAGCCGGTCAGAGTTGATGAGAAGATATGTCAATTAAGACAATGAATCGCTTTAAAAATCTCTATCTACTTTTGTGGAATTGGGAATCTAATGCACACCAGCGTATTAATACTAGTTTTACTTTTACAATAAAACAAATCATCAGTTTTCATTTCACACAATATTAATGCACCTCTTTGTGTTGGATCTATCCTATAGATTTTTGTAAAATACAGTGAAGGTTGTGGTTGTAACTCAAGGAAAATGTAAAAAAAAGAAAAGAAAAAAAAAAAAAAGAAAAGTGTAACATTGTAAATACCTTTGCAATTGAACCAGTATATTGCACTGTTCTGTGTGGCTTAGCTTTTCTAAATTGCATTTATGGGGCCATTTGTTATGCTAGAGTAAACCTGTTGTATGTAAGTTTTTTTTTTTCTTTCTAAGTAATTATCACTTGACGTTACTGCCAGTGTAACATTTTATAAAGAAAACGAAGGAACTTTATTAGGAACATTGAGTTTCAATGAGACACTTTCTGGGATGCAATGTACTTCTACTCCATTTTGTTCAAAGCAGAACCTTACTAATTAAATCAAATTAAATTTTCAATTACTTTTGCTTGTCGTAGATGAGTTAGGGGTATTTTGTTCTTGTTTTTTTTCTTTGCAGCTATTTAATATGAAAAGTCCAGAACCTAAATTCCCTTGCAATTTTCCTTTTATATTCATGTTTTCTAGTCACAGCAGAGTGTACTCCTCTGAAGCACAGACTGTACTGCAGGAAACCTCTTTGTTTTGTTGCTGTAATTGTCAGGGATTTAATTAAAAGGTGTAGAGTGAACTGACCAGTGTTTGCTTTTTTATAAAGCTCAAACCCAAAGTCTTCTTTTGCGCTTTTGTTGCTTCGCTTATTAAACCTCCATCAGAAAAGTGCTCACTGAGTGCCTCTGTTTCAGGCCCGCCTGCCGGTGAAGTGGATGTCCCCAGAAAGCATCTTCGAGTGTGTGTATACGTTTGAGAGTGACGTGTGGTCGTATGGCATCCTGCTCTGGGAAATTTTCTCCCTGGGTAGGTTTCTCTCTCCGCCTTGATTTGTTTGCTTATTCCAGGATAGCTGAGCGTTATCTGAGTTGCATAACGTAACCTAAGATTTATGTTGAACATAGGAAACAGTCCTTATCCTGGTATGCCCGTGGATGCCAAGTTCTACAAACAGATAAAAGAAGGATACAGAATGGACGCGCCTGAGTTTGCGCCCAGCGAAATGTGAGTTTCTGTTGACGTGGAACCTGACTGTCTCCAAAAGTATCTTCAAAGGGAGAGATGTTGTGGTTAGATAGTTGGAGATTCTGTGCAGGAATGCAACAATGGGGGCGGGGGGTTTGAATCACAGCCTGCTCACTTCCTATTGTATTTGGCTGCACAAAAGAATAAAAAATAAAATAAATATATATATATGAATATATAAAAAGATCCTTTGGTTGTACAAAATAACAAAAAGCCCATTGTATCAGCTGGAGAGACTTAATTTGGTTTGTGTGTTTGCTCCTTTGCAGGTATCAGATCATGAGCTCCTGCTGGGATGCTGACCCCTTCAAGAGACCCCCCTTCAGGAAGGTGGTTGAGAGCATCGAGCAACAGCTGTCAGATGCCACTAAACATGTAGGTTTCTCCTCTCCTGACTTGTTTTCTTTTCCCACAAAAGGTTCAAAACACATTCCGAGAGAAGTTTATGACAGCGAGACATAGACTGCAAATTGAGATTTTTGTCGTAACAGTGAATCTACCCCCAGGGCTCGAAAGTTTGTTAACGCTGAAGTTTTATCTGGTGATCTGGAAGCAAACTTTATATCACGTTGGAGCCCTCTCAAAAATTGCACAATCCTGGACATTTTTTAAATTAAATGTGACATGAGAATTGGCTTCGTTATGTAATAACTACAAAACCAGAGGTAAAGTAAATGGCTCAAAAAAACATGTATCATGTGTTTCTCTTTTTCTCGTCAAAATAAGCTCTTAACAGTCCAAATGTACTGGGGAACACATAAGCGGTATTGGTTTCCTAACACACACTGTGCACAGATGGAGGTGCACTGGATCAGACTGCAAATTTTACAGTTCTAAGATGATGAATCTGCATGCTGATCCACAACAGCTATGGCATAGAGACCAAGCTTTAACATATGTGTGTGCAAGATGAAACATTTCAGAGTGCATCAAGACAGAGGCTAACTCAAAACCTGTTGCTGCCCATTTTCGCATGATGGAGGGCGTAACTAGTCACAGGGATAGAAACTTTCCAACAATAATCCATCAAGCAATCCCATTTGTTGTGTGACAGCCTTCCTACATTCCAGAAGCCCTGATGTTTCCTCAGGGTATGAGTTTACATTAAAAGGCACTTTGCAAAAAAGGCTTCTCTTGCAATGTGTAGACATGAGCAAAGATTCTTAAACCAGGGGCTCATTTTCCTTTGCTCTCATCAGCGCACTTTATCCTGTAACGTCACAATTCTGAACTACAGAAAAATGTGAAACTAGATGATGCAAATTCATTTTAATTGGCTAAATGTAATCTCCATCATTCATGGACTATATCACATGCTCACTTATTCATGTAACAGTTAGGATTTTCCCCATGCTCAATAAAAAAAATAAACAATGTGGTCCAAAGTACCCCTTAAACTTTTGCATATTTTTCCAATGTTACCATGACAAATGTCAATAGGTATTTTCTTGGTATTCGCATGTGGCAGAACAGTATCATGTGCAGTTATTAAGAGGAAAGAAAATGATTTGTGGTTTTAAAAAACAAATCATATACAAATCAAAATCTGAAAAGTATTTGTATTTAGGTCCCCAGAGTCATCATGCTGTAGAGTGACCATTTATTTTGGGCTTTGTCTCTACCAGCTTTACACTTGGTTTTCCCCGTTCATCTTTATAAAATAACCCAAGCTCAGTCAGGCTGGATAGAGTGTCTGTGAACATCAATCTTCCTGTCTGGCTGAAGATTTTCAGTCGACTGGACCATTTCAACACAGAATTAGGCTTTGAAATCCACCCCCAGTCTCAAGTCCTTTTGAAGCCTTTAACAGGTTCATTTCTGGACAGATTATCTGTTCCTGCTTGATAAACGCATCCCCGCAGGATGATACTGCCTCCACTATGTCTCCCGGTAGAGATGAGGGTAATGCCCCACATACTATTTTGCACAAGGATTTCAAACTTCAGTCTCGTAATTTGTGGACTGGTCTTTATATCAGTACACCTGACTCAAATACCTGGCTGCTTCTTGTCACTTTTCCCCAGCTAATAGTTGTGTAATTTAGGCACAATCCCCCACCTGGGCATTGGATCTCTGTTGCTCCAGATGATCAGCCTGTTGGTGGCAACTTTGATTAGTCCTTTCATAAACTGGACTGCCAGTTTATGGAAGGCCTAACTCATTACCAACTTTGCACATTTAGTTTTGCAGTTGTGTAGGACTTTCAGATTATTGATTGAACTGTGTTCTGAGAAATGTACAAAACCTGGGACATTGTTTTATGGTCTAAATCCCATGTATCCCTGACATTTCTGCTGTGCATCTATCACGATAAGTCATGCTGTTTGTTCACTACTGTTCTTTAACAAACCTTCTGAGGTCTTAGATCTGCAATCTACAACTAGATTTATCTTGATATTAAATCACAAACAAGTGGAATATGTTTACTAATGAGGTGACATCCAAAGTCAATTGATAGCAATCTAATTTAATTAGAGGTACCAGATTAAAGGGGGTCAAATTCCAATGAATTTTCACGCTTTTCAGATTTTTATAAGTAGAAACCAGCATAAACCGTCCATTCTTTTCCTTTCACTTCAGTATCATTTGCTATTTTTTGTTGGTCTATCAAATAAAAATCCCAGTAAAATACACTGAAGTTTATAGTGGCAATGTTACAGAATTTGTACTAGCGAGTTCAAAGGCAATTAATTCTTTTGTGAAGCTCTGAAAATATCCGAGCAAATTTAAAAGTTACAAGAGGAGACAGCCAGGCTTTAGGAATACTGCGTTCTCACGAATTAATCTGTTCAAAATCCATTCCAACAGATTTTTTTTTTCTCCCTCTTTCCTCTCAGATTTATTTGAACTTCAGTTCCAGACTCCCTGTGTTGCCTAGAGCGAGGGAGGAGCCCAGTTCTCAGAGCACAGCAGCTCACAGCTCTCACTCAGCCAGCAGTAAGAGCGCTCCAACAGAGCCCTTACTGGTTCAGCATGAAGTCTTCATAGAGGGGACAATCCTTCAAGCGCAGTGGGTGTAAGGACCCACCGGACTTGTTTGGCTGCCTCAAAGTGCCTGTCATGTTACGCCACAAATCATCCAACCACAACACCTGTCCGCCTCCCCCCCGTACCAGCACAAGTTGGTCTCAGAAGAGTAAAGGCCATCTCTCACAAGCGAGAACTTCTGTGGATAAATGGCTTTTAACTTTGCAATCACTGTTCTGGATGAACTCATGGACTATTGCTCCCAATCTGAAGAACTGTGAAAGACGCCACAGAGGTTGGGCGATCATCAACCATTGCTGTAAAACTGTCTCAAAGTACATCATTTCACTGTTACATGTTTGGTCATTTTACACTTTTTCGTGTTTCCTTTACATTTCATTAAAGTTGTTTCATAATTTTTTTTTATTTTTTGGGGGGGGGGGAGGGTCCCCATATAGCAGCTGTGTTCTGTCTTTTGGAGTTCTTTTGCTTTTTACGTTTGGTGTTTTTGGTTATTCTCTGATGTAATTCGGTCATGGAGCACCGTTTGCAGTTTCTTTGGCTGTTGCAGTTGTTGGGTGGAAAACAAAGCACACGAGGCACTTAAACTGTACTTTATTCCATACATCACATGATGCAAATACAATACAACTTTTGTTTTGTCTTCTGTTTTTTTTTTTTTTTTTATCACTTTCATTGTCAGTATTATTTTTCCAACTGTGCAGAACTATGCTGTATGAAGTACTTTCTTGGGGGCCAATTTGAGTTGAGATATGATGACATGGTTACACATATAAGCTACTAGGCAGCATGGTCGACGACAAATCCGTAAGTGCTTCAAGTTTATTAGGAACGTAGATCCGGGATGGCAGCAACTAAAGAGCAGATGACTTTTGGGATTTTGTTTGCAAATATCACGACCAGTGCATGACTGCAGATACAGGATAGATGCAGATATGGTATGCAGCCGTTCATGCTTTGTGATGTTGCTGACAGCTGGACTGCGAGAGGTCTCTTGTAAAGACGAATGTAACCGTTTCCTCCTGCATCTCCTGCTGTATATCTGTTTACAAGCGTTAGGTAGGTACTGCCGTTCCTCAGAAGTGGCTTCTCCGCTTTTTCGCCCCTCTCCATCCGTTCGTGAATGGTTCGCAAACTGTTTTTACCAACTCGGATTGGTGTGTGGTCACCCCCATGCTAGCGACGTAGTCCTTCAACTGTTTATTATGCATTCAAGTCAAGCTGAAACCGATGTGATATGCCATTAAGTGGATTGCAGTATTCCCTGAGGTGACGGGAGCGAGCGACAAACAGAGCCTCGTCTTAGCTCTGCTTTCAGACGGTGACACTCAGAGTGGAACTTATTGTGTCGGCCATCTCATTGTTCTCTGTCCAGTAGCTGGTTTCCTCGCCGTCCCGCTCTTCTTTTCTCGTCCAGTTGTTTCCTCTGTCGGAAGTGAGGGTTTTAAGCACCTCTCAGCCAGTCATCTGGAGTGGTTATCTCTCCCAGCTGTGGATGTTGTTCCATGGAGTGCAAGGAAAGTGTCCTGTTTGCTCGGACGAACACGCGTGTGTGTGAGTGCATTTGTGTGTATGAGAGAGAGCACGCACGTCCTCCTTCATGTGAATGAGTGTATGTTTGCGTAGTTTAAAAGAGTTACTGTCAAGAGGTGCCACTACTAAAGATTCATCCTGTCCCTTAGCTTACTAAAGACCCCACAGTCTTATTGCTCTTGTCTTTTTGTAAATATAAATGTGTGTATATTACAAAGTAACATCAGTGCTTTGGAAGATGTCTATCTTAATGAAGAAACGGTACATTATTGCAGAAATGATTATGCTTTATTTTCTTATAGGTGCACAGATTTCCCTCTTTAGAGTCAACCACAGAATCTGCTTTTGGCTCCTACCACTATGACATCTTTAACAAAAACTATTACATTTGGCCAATTCCTTTCCCCCCCCTCCCACACCCGCTCCCAATACGCCCCGACCCACCCGCTTTGCAAGTTAGGTAATGGTCCCAGCAACACTGCTCCAAATGGTCCAATCTGATCCTCCAAGAAACTAAATGATTTAATATGATAAAAAATTCTACAATTAGAAAGAAGACTTCTTGAATAACAGAGATTATTTTGTATTCAATGGCTCGCTGCATTTCCCTGTGTGTTTATTTAAAAGCTTTAAAGTTATTGTGTAAATCTGATATGTTGCTATTACAAGTGTCAATGTAAATAAAATTGTGTGTATTCAACTTTCAGTTCTGTTTTTTTATTTATTTTCTGGTCGTGATTTAACCTATTTGACCTATTTTCCTGATTTTATCATAGGTAAACTTTTTAAGAAATGTTGTCACTACAATACCAAGCCTTTTGGGGTACCTCATCAGAAACTTTTCACATTTAGAACCTGAGATTTTTCCCATTCTTTTTTGCAATTTAACTCAGGCAGATTGGATGATTTACTTGTGCCAAATATTTTCAATTAGATTTAGGTCTGGACTTTGACTGGACCATTCTAACACATTGATGCTTTGATTTAAAAGGCTCATGCCCGCATGTTTCGGGTCACTGTCCTCCTAAAAGGTGAACATCCACATCTCGAGTCTTTCACAGCGTCTGGCAGGTTTTCTTCTAGCATTGCACCGTATTTGTTATTCCATGTTTTGACTACTGTACCTGATACCTGTACCTGTTGATGAAAACTATCCCCATCTCCTGATCCTCTTTCTCATGTTTGCACTTATCCCCTCCATGCCTTATGGCAAACTCCAGTTACTCCTTGTCATAGATCAAATTTGTGGAGTGCATGTGTTAGCCTGTGAACATATTTTCCCAGGAGAGCTCTGGATCTCTGTAGCTCCCCCAACGTTATTATGGTCTTATTCTCTGCTTTTCTGGTTAATGCTTTCCTTTCCTCAAATAATGATTTAAAAGAAATAAAAAAACTGGGAACTGGCAAGCGTATTCTTCCCCTTTGCTATGCAGCCTCTAAAATGTTCTGGTTCAGTTTCCTTTAAAAGTCACAATTTGTGAAACAAAGTCCACCTGTGTGCAGTCTACAGCACACTTCCCACTTCAGGTCTTTATGCTCAATTTAGATTTTTTTATGAAATCCTATTATTTAAATTTTTTTGCAAGTTTGTTCACGTTACTTTTAAAATGTTGCCTTTATCTGACTCCAGTTTAAATGGTTTGAGGCTCCAAACTGACCTGCATGCACCAAAGACCAATTACAATGACGTCACGCCCAGCACGGTTTGGTCCAGGAATCATGGAATAAATAGGTGTTTTGATTTTAAGTGTCCAATGGAAGCCATGTCGGAGCGTACTGAGGGGGAAACACACAAAGAAAGGGAGTGAAACTGTATTCTTGCTTATTATGGAGCTTTGGCTGCCAATTTAACACAGAGGTCTGTTTAGGTGTGGGGATAAAGCCAGGATGTGTGTTAAGGGCAACTTTTAATTATATATGTCAGCACTTTTTCTCTTGACTCCTAAGGCAGGATACTTATTGCCATTCATTGTATCACAGGGACAGATTTCTACACATCGGGTAACCTCTATGGCTTTGCTAAGTCCTCTGTTTGCAGGACTGTGCATGAATTTTGCTCACACATTATAGCTTGGGCCAAGTCCCTCCATTAAACGGTTCTTATCCATTGCTTCCTTGTGTGACATCATGGATAAACAAACAACAGAGCCCATCCAAGATTTTATGAGGAGAGTTGAGGACATCTGCATTTCCAGTTTAACCTTGGGTACAAATTTCAGATGTTTGAAGGTGTCACTTTTATTTGTTCAAAGAAGCATATGCATACAGGTCAAACAGCAGGTGTATGTCCAGCTATAATACTGTACATGAAGACAGGCTCTTTGTCACAATGAGAAATTTGGTTTGGTACAAAATGTGCAAATCAAGTACAGAACACCAGAAAAAGGATTTTAAGATGTTCTCCGAATCTGGTAAAAGAGTGTCATTATCCTCTGTACAGACATGGGTTGAAAGGTCATCAAGCAAAGAAGAATCCATTACTCTAGAAGCAACATAAAGAGCAAAATTACACTTTGCAAAGACAGTCAGAAACAAAGAAAAATGTGTTCTTGTCCTGTTGTCTGCTGAAACGGGAAGAAACTGTTTGGCCATAATGACCATTGTAAAAAACTATTTTGGTAAAAGAGGGAAGCTTACAGGCCTTAGAACACCGTCCAAACTGTCGAGTACATGGGAGGCAGCAGAAAATACAGCATCATGTAGTATAGGGGGTCTTCAAAAAGTTTTGCAAATGGACAGCAACCTGATCACACAGATTAGTTACAAAACAGCTTAAGGAACACAAAATCATATTTTGGAGGGGAACTGAAAATGTGTGTAAATTTTTAGAGGCAGAACTGAAAATGTGTGTGAGATCAATTTGGCTTACAAACTTGATTCAGTCACACCAGTTCAGTCAGAATAAATGGACCCAAATTTCAGCAAACTACTGTGAGAATCTTAGAGAAGGACACCCAAAACATTCATCCCAAGTTACACAGATTAAAGGCAATTCCAGAAAATACTACAGAAATGTATTTAAACTTTTGAACATGAACAAAAGTTGAAAAGTAAATCTTTATTCTTAATTTCCCCCTTTAAATATAGAGAATACTAACAATCTTCATAGTCCTACTGGATCTAAAACAGGAAAAGCTGAGTCTGATTTAATCTCAGTAATCATAATATATATTTTTTTTTGTCATTGGATAAAATTTATATGAAAATGTGGATTTAACTGTATACACAGCTATATCCATAGACTCTCCCCTGTACTAGTAACTTACTATCATTAAGGGGTTAAACACTTTGACACAAATGAGGAAAAATCTGTGAAACAGGCCAAAAGTACTTCAAATAAGCTTTAAAGTGGACAATAGTATCTGTTGAAAGCTTTATTTTTGCAGGTGGTTATATCAACACCTTGAGGTAATTTCACTTTAACTACTCTGTCTTCTCTACTATTTTTGTCTTCATGGACTCCGGTCCAGAAAAACACATCTGGTCATTCGAAGCACTCCCCCCCCCCCCCCCCCCCCCCCATTCAGATGAGGCTCGTGCAGAAAGTTGTGGGGGCAGTCCCCATTGTTTTAGGATCTAACAGATAAGACTGGACAGGAAATCCCACCATTGAAGTTAAGAAGTTTGTTAGTCAGACTTTAGGAAGCTTTGGAGGAAAATGAGAGAGGCTAGGGGGGAAGCGTTGTAGCGTAAGAGTTTATCCCTCAATAAATGGTTGGAGCTACCCGTATTTCTGAACATTTTCTGAATTACATATAAAACAATAAATATTATCTGTGTTTTCAACATAGGACGGTTGTAATAAAGGTACCAGATATTTTCTCAAAAAGATTCACAGATCTTAAAAAAAAAAAAATCCATTCATGGCAATTGTTGTTTTCTGTCTCCTTATAAACTAGTTCTGAAATTACAGTACCTCTGTTGTCAATTTCAGGCAGTAAGCAGTGTGTTCCAAAACGAAAAATAACATATAACCCTTGTGCTTTGTGCTGCTGGTCCCATGTTGATATATGGTTTCTCCAGTTGCTCAACACACTGCGGTTCCTCGCAGTGGTTGTAAATTTGATAAGCATGTCACTCTCCAAAAAACACGGTTTGTGGTAAATCTGGCAGTTTAATATGAAAAACCGCCTCGTTTGGCGCACGGTTAGAAGGAAACAGAGAGGCCTGTGTGCCGTGGCCACCAGAGATTCCAGGCCTGTCCATGCACAGGAGCAGAACATTTTCAAGTCTTGATCCGGATTTCCAGAGAATAAAACGGTTCTTAGAGTAACCAGCGAGAGAAATAACTTTGAGCCACAGAGAAGCTGCCAAACATGGATTTATTTAGAGAAAGAAGCATTTAACAACATCCCTCCAGGGTCTCCATTAAATGACCCCCCTAGACCGGATCACAATGTTTTTTTCTCGGCATCATGGGATGCTTCATGCTACGACATGTGATGCTCGGGCTCCATCCTTTTTATCAGTGATCTACTATTGTAACGTAGATAGCATCAAGTCCTCCTTTCAAAATAAGGGGTGCCTTGATGTACACCACAACACATTCCCATATGCACTGGACTCCCATGACTGGGAGCTGAATACCAGCATTGTCACAAGCTTTGTTCTTTAGAAAACATATTGTGTGACCACTTCATGTAATTATTTAGCAAGTAAAATTAGTTTGAAGGGATTTTTTTTTTCATGATTAAATTAACCTTTACTAAAAGCTAAATACAGTTGTTGTGAAAAGTGTTTCCACTCTTTCAGATTAATTAGCTTTTTGCATTTTCAAACTAAATTTAATATCAGAAAAAGATGACCTAAGTAAAAAAAAGGCAGTTTTTAAATGATTCATGTTCTCCAATTATAGCACACCATCAAGCAAACAGCCGGAAGTTCACTTATGGGGAAGTACTACACAATTATAACCCAATTTGAGACTATGTTCGGCGCACTCTGCTGAAGACTGTTTCCTGAACATGAGTGGTGGCCACCTTCAGTGATATGTAAAGCACAATTTGAAAGGAACACAATTTGTAAAAGACAATGTGAAAAGAGAAATTTGAAAACATTTCATTTAAAAATATAATATCTGTAAAAATTAGTTTGAAAAAAGTTTTGAAGAGTGAGGGGGATAAAATCTGAGATAACACCAAAGTTACTGAAAATCTCTTTTTATTTAAGAAGTTTTGCAAAGTTTAATTTCTGGATTGCATTTTTTTTTTTCAAATATCCTTTTACAAAACGTGTTCTTGTCTTTCAACAATAATGGAACAAACTTCACTCCATACGCAGCGATCTCTCCGCCGCGGTCCTGTATTTGGCTTTGTACTTCGGTCCCACTGTGTGGATGATGAATTGCGCTGCTAGGTTAACGCCTTTGGTCAGCTTGGCCTCGCCTGTCCAACATCCTGCAACACAAATACTTCCACCAGCCATAACACCATAGTATGGATTTGTGTGTTACGCTGAGAATAGAGGTGTGGATGGAGGAGGCAAGGGTGTGTGGGGATTACGTTTGAACGGTTTTCCAAATCTGGTTGTAGCAAACCCGAGTGAAGTCAACTAGGTAGAGCCACATATTACCCTACCCAGCCCTTTTTTCTGAGGCGGGACATTTGGAATGGCAAAACAACCCGAACAAAAAGGGGATGTTACTTTTTTTTTTAAGAAATCCTTTGGTTAATTTGCATATGCAGCAATATCAACTACGGTACATGAAATAGTTTATACAATAATGTTAAACTACAATGATGTGATTTCAAATCTTTTTAATCTTCAATTGTATTTTGAAGGTTCCTTTCAATAGCCTTTTTTCTTAAACAACTGAAATCACTATTTGTAATCAGATGGTTTTTACATTCTTATTTGATGTTTGATTAATTGAAACTTGGCTTGATAACTATTCATGGCACTGAACGTTTTACCGTCCAAATTCAGTTAAATGATGTGTTGTGGTGAAAAAAAAAAGAAGACAGCGAGGGTGCAGCATATGTGCAATATTTTATGCGTCGCCACTCATTCTCATGGTTGCTCAAGCTGCAAACATGTACCCCTGAGTGCACCCTGACAGGACAAGGAGGCAGGGAGGGGTTGCCCCTCAGAAGGCATTAGATACAAACCCCGCAGAGGAAACAGGCAGAGATGGCACAGGCCTGATGAACATGGATGTGTGCGTGTGCAGATGGCTGCTGTGGGTTTGCATGTGTTTGTGGTATGGGTGTTAGGGGAGGTAGAATGTTATCTAAGGTACACTGCACTTCCTCATATGGTAAGAGAGAGCCTTCTGTTCCCAGCACTTATGTCTGAGAGGTCATCAGCAGGCTAGATTCAGACCCAGTGCTCCCAAAATCAAGCAGATGGCTCCCCTAACGTTGATGTAACATCCAAAACGCTTAACAAACTTCAACAAACTTCAACAAACTTTTATAGATAGTTCTGCCTTAATACATTTATTAAATGTTGAAAAGCTTTTATAAGTCTTTCCAATACATCTTTCTGCTGCGGGAACAATTGTTTCACAGTCAAAGCTGAAGGCCTTGGTGCAGCAGGGATGGATTATTTATTATATGTATTGGCCTGTGGGGCATGGGTGGTGCAGGGGGTGCCAAATCACTCAGTGAGGTGTGGTCTGGATCTGTGTTGTTAGGCATATGTTAGTCTTGGACTCTGTATGTGGTTGGGTTCTTTGGCTTTGGAGAAACCTTGGGGTGACAGGTAGCTTGTTGCCTGCCAAGTGTTTTGGGGGTGTTGCATTGTGCAGGTGCTGCAGTTTTGGGGTTGTTGAAAGTGGGGCCTGCTGGGTATTGAACATTGTCCTCCCTGTGTGCCATGTTGCACTTCCTTACCACATCTGCTGCCTGTTTTTTTTTTGCTGAAACAGCTGTCGCTTCCCCCCTCTTACCTTGTGACCTCTTCAATACTTCAGAAAATGCATGGCTAGGCCTGTCATCTACTCCATCCACCTCAGTAAAGCTTTTAACATACTATGAGTATTGGCTTGAATATCAGGTTCCCAGATGACATCCATACAGTGGCCAATATATTGCAAGTGTTATGAATTTGAAATTTTAGCCAGTTGCACAGTCTTGTGTCCTCGGGGCTGTCTACAGGTTGTATGTTCATGCTTACCTGTTTCCTGCAGGGTGCTTGACATGTGGGCGTAGCCATGAAGGTGTTCTCCATTAGAACCGTTTGGAAGAGCTTAACGAGGTGTGGATTCCCTGAAGAAGATGCCAGATAATTCTCACACTCAGTGCAGTAATCAGATCTCCTATGTCAATCTTCTTCTCTCTGGTATGCTGTTCAACTTACCTTCTCGTGTTCTTGCCAGTGCACCACCAGACCATCTCCCGGATTCCAGTTCCCAGCCTGTCACCACTTTCAGAAAACTTACCTCTGGACTTCCTCTAAAGCACAGGTGTCACACTCAAGGCCCGCGGGCCGAATCCTGCCCGTCAAGGTAAGTTATCCGGCCCTCAAGAGCCAAAAAAAGGCATACTATGTCATAAAGTAGAGGCATATATCCTTTTAAAGTGTATAAAGTGGCTAAAACTGTGTATAAAGTGGCTAAAACTGTGCCTCCTGTAAGTGTAACTCACCCAAATATCAACTCTTTTTGCAGATAAATTGTATAAACTGGGCCTAAGGTTGCTACTTTTATGTTACTGAGCATTTTTTATACTTCTATCTGAACTGGAATGAAATTATGAAATGAAAAGTATCGTCTATACACCTGCAACCGGCCCTTTTAATGACTTCATGACGCCAAAGTGGCCCCATATAGAAATTAGTTTGACACCCCTGCTCTAAAGGATCTCCTCGTTGTTTGCCTGTTAGCTCATCGGTGGATGACAGTGCCAGATCTTTTCCTTCCACTCCCACCTGCCTGTCCACCTTTTCGATTATTACCATCACCCCATCAATCCACCTTAACACAAATATGGTATGTCACTGACTATCATTCTCACTGCACGCACACTCAGCCTGTAAACCGCAGCCTCTATGGTTACACTCACCCCTCCTCTGGACACCCACGCCTCAGACAACAGTAAGCCTCTCTCGTCTCATCCTCAGTTCCTCAAACATCTTCTCATAACACCATCTAACTTAACTCTCATCTTCAGAACCTCCACGGACCGTACCTGTGCCCGAAGCCTGTAACTTCACGTTCCTGATTAACGTAAGTTGTTGCCTGCCCTGGGGTCTTGCTTTCTAACACTTATTGCTGCAAATTCTCCCAGAGACAAATGCCTAAATGGCTAAAGGTCACAGAGTGTAGGAGGCACAGATGAGAAAGAGTTGAAAGAAGAAAATAGGGATATGTTGCAGAATTTTTTCCATTATCGCCACGCAAAGATTTTCTAATATTGTGCAGCCTTATGCTGGACAATGAGTAATTCTGACCTCAGTTGCTTTGGCTGCTACAACTCCAGAATTTCTAATCAGGAATAAAATACTTACTCGGTTCTCCAGTTAATTCCTGCAAATTCTGGTTTCTTATTTTAGTGTTACAAGGTTAAAGATGGTGCTGCTTAAAGGGACAGTGTGTAACTAATTTGCCTTCTTTAACAAAAAAAAAGCAAGTATAGTTGTCTTAAATGCATATTCTACCAAACAATTGCATAAAAAATGAAAGCGTTGTTATAGCTTAGAATAAGTAGGTTATGAATACATAGGTGGTGGTGCGCCCAGTGGAAGACGTCATGTTGTATCGCCATTTTTGATTACCGTAGCCGAAAGGGGACAAACCTGTTAGCATTACGCATTTTACCTGTAGGAGAAAACGAGAGGCTACAGCGGTGTAGCTTTTACAAGGAGGAGACAATGGGAATGGGGATTCAAAACGGATGCGGATGTTGCAGGCTTTCTGCCGCACAGGTAAGTTGAATCAATATAACAACGACGGTTTTCACCACGAACCATTTCACATGATGACCGTAGCTATTAGCAGCTGCTTGGTACCAAATACATGGAGGACATACTTGTTGACATTGTCACATTTATGACACTCCATGGCTTCTGTTGTTGTTGTTGTTACACACTTAACACGTAGGTCGTTTGTAATTCATTTGGCACACCGCTAGATGGGTCACACTGGGGCTTTAAAAGTCTTCTCCCAGCTGTCTTTCTTTCACCACAGCACAAATATAGAGGAACTGTAAAAAAAAAATAACACTTATCTAGAATTTCAGGCAAAGGTGAGAAGGTTAGAAAAAGGTTTAAAAGCATTCTGAATAGTGAAAAGGTTCATCTGTACAATATAGAAATGATGTAATAGATCAAAATCTACATTGCCAGCATAGTGAAATATATGGATGGGTTGTGATTTTTTATTTTTTTTTATTTCAACTACAAAAACATATTTTTTTGCTTTTTGGTTTTGTTGGAAATATGACAAAATATTGTTATGCCAGGTTTTATGGGAACAGTAAAAAAAACAGATGAAGATACACAAACCAGTCAAGATCTGTCACATTTTGTGATGCTGAAGCAGCACCTATCCAGCTCAAGTACTGAGTCCGGTTTTGGCTCACAGATGCCGCAAAACCCATGTTAAACTGACAAACATGTGACAAGCAAACTTGCCAATGTAAATAACCTCTTAAGTTATCATTCAAGAGCATTAAGAAGGAAGGGACAAAAAGGCGAGTAACAAGACGCTGCACTAGCAAAAATTAGTAATCCAGTCAGGGGTACCATAAAGGGGGGAAGTTAGGACAATTCCAAGGGCCCCTGATTGACAGGGCCCCCAAAAAAGATTGATTATGATTTATTTATTTATTGGTCATGGAGCCTATAATTCCTGGCAGCACCCCAGAGTCTAGAGTTCCTAAATTACTGGTTAAGGTCTATGTTATCCAGAAAATGTGTTTAAGAACACTTCATTTTGCCCAATTATAAGAATCAACGGACAATTATAAGAATCTTGGCCTATTCCTGATAGTTATGTAGACATAAGGGATAGAGTTTGGGAGCTTGTACATACAATCACTGCTACGGTACACAACATTCTGTAAGTTCACATTAGCATGTGTCAGTAAAATGATTAAAGTAATAGTGGCGTCTCTAAACGCCACAGAAAATGCCCTCTTGAACACTTCCCTGTCTTTCTCAAAGAACAAAGAATCATCGCTAAATCCTGGCTGTAGTTTTGTAGAAAGCTACAAAGAATGTTCTTTTGTTGCGTCACAAGCCTGGGGGAGTGGTGGCCTAGTGGTTAGAGCACAGAGTTTTGGTCCCAGAAGTTCTGAGTTCAACTCCCACAAGCTGCCATTCTGGGTCCCTGAGCAAGACCCTTAACCCCCAATTGCTCCCCAGGCACCGCACAGTGGCAGCCCACTGCTCCCCAAGGGGATGGGTTAAGATGCAGAAGTGAATTTCTCCATTGTGAGTTCAATTAAATCTATTTTCTTATTATTATCTCAGTCTTATGATTAATGCTTGTTTAAGTGACTGAATTTTAAAAATTAGCTTGACTTGGATCACGGTCCGTCAGTATCTTCTAAAGGCCCATTCATACCTCACGTAAAAGACGGATACGGATACGGATAAGTGTGGAGTGTTTCATACGTTCCAACCGTCGATTTCGTCCGTACTTTGACACGAACATTGGGAGCTGACGATTACGGATGAAACGGATCAATACGAAGCAATACTACCGGAAACGGTGGGAGCGCTATTGAGTTTGTAGTACAAAATGTCAACAAAATCACGAAGAAGGTTAGAATTCTGGGCTTTAAACAATGGCGAGATTCGAGGAACGACTTGCGGAGCTTGTCCGCAACTACCCACACATATGATGTGTCGTGTCCGGGGCACAGGGACAAACAAAAAGTTTACTTACGGAGCAAATACAACAAAATCACGTCTTGGACCGTCGCCATGTTTGATCAATGACGAATCATTGGCGCCCAGCACTGCCACCCAGAGGACATATTGGTTATTGCGCACCTCAACGGACAGAGGTATGAAGGAGTCAATGGATAGAACGTACGGACAGAAATACGGACGTGTAGGCCAAACGTAGGGTATGAATGGGCCTTAACACGTCTATCCCTGCTGGGGTCGTGAGGGGTGCTGGTGTCTATCTCCAGCTGTCAATGGGCGAGACACGGGGTACAGACTGGACATGTCACCAGTCCATCGCAGATGATGGAAGTTGTTCATACTCAAAAAAATTATGTAAAAAATCAACTGTCTCAGTATGTTAAACAAGGGGACATCCCTCAGAAACTGTAATCATTGTCCTCATTTTATTGTTTTAACTTCTTTACTGACTATTCTAGCTTCTTGGTTATAATATTCCATGTATGCTTTACCTGCCAGCAGTTTACACCCAGCCGTTATGGGTTGGACTGTTTTAGGGTAATCTTTGCACACACTGTCTGCATTTTGGTACAAGCATGCTCAATCCATCTGTGGTATGCACCCAGCTTGTCACTCTACAATGGTTCGTCCTGGTCCTCTTCTTGGACTCTGAGATTCTGCGGCCTCTGGCATTCACAAACCAGTTCATAACTGGAGGCCATCTTGCTGAGGTACTTCAGGATTTGTTGCTGTTTTGTCCTGCAATGTGGCTTTGACGTTCACTATTCCTTGGCATCCAGTCTCAGAGTGCTGGACTCTGAGCAAAACCCTCTTTACATTGTAAGTAGTTCCTTTGTCTTGATATCAGTGGCTTCTTTTTCTGATTTGGACAAATGTACCAGCAGGATGTCTGGTAATTGGGAAGGCATATGTGTTGTGTTGAGGGCCTGTACTTTCTTTATCGCAGTTAGTGAATGGATCTCCCTCAGTTAAATTCAGAGTCACAATGTGCTCTTTTCATACAGCCATTTATTTATCGATGCTGTGAGAACTGGAGGGAACAAAATAAATGTTCAAAAAATGAGCACATCGTTATTCTTGCACAATAAAATTAAAGACATGTTATTAAGTCAAAGTCAAATTTACTTATAAAGTACGTTTGAAAATAACAGGTACTTATCAAGGTGCTGAACAAAAAAATATCAAAAACATTAACATAAAATAAAACACAATAATGCAACATCAGGGGAGAATGAAACATTAAACACAAAGCAATACAATGACAGCAACAACTCACAACTGGGTCGAATGCCAAGGTAAATAGATGTGTTTGTAAAAGAGGCTTAAAAAACAATATTGAAGAAGCCTGCCTAATATTGGAAGGGAGAGTATTTCAGAGTTTTGGAGCCACGACTGAAAAGGCCCGATCACCTTTGTGCCTTATCCTCGTTCCCGGGACAACCAAAAACAACTGATCCGGTGAGCTTAGAAGGAACAAGAGGCTGAAGTAGGTCAGTCCATTAAGGCATTTATAGGTCAACAGGAGAATTTAGAAGTTCATTCTGTGACTCACAGGGAGCCAGTGAAGAGAGGATAAAACCAGTGAAATATGGTCAAACCTAAATAAATACTCCACATAAACACAACATATATAAAAGTCATAACTTTTCTGTACATATAAAATGTCTTTTTTGGTTTGCTGCGACTATCCACCCATCCATCCATTCCTTACAAATTACAAATACTTACAAAAATGTTCTCTTTTGTCGAGAGTCGTTGCACAATTAAATTTTGCTTAAATGTATGTTGTGAATGTGCAGGTGAATGACAATAAGGTCTATCTAATGGGGTCGACACAGGATAGGCAACAATCGCTTGCCCTCCTCCAGCGAGGTGACCAGAAAAATTTGTTTCTGAGAAATTTCAAGCTCGTCCATGTCGACATGCACAGGCTTGCGACGCAACAAAAGAATATTTAAAAGTTCTTGCCAATGGCTCTGGTTTTACCTTGATCAGCCTTCAGGTCTGCCCCAAATGATGATATTCTCCATGCTCTTTCCTTGTCTGTGTGTAAGATGAACCCAAAGTTGTTTTTCACTTTGGAAAAAGCAAGATTTCAGTCAATTCTAGAAAAATATTCTGACTCATTATCCTTACCTGCCACAGACTGCTGTGAAAATGTCAAAATCCCTCCAATTTCATAACCAATCAAATTTCTGGGAGGCCAGTGACTCAAGAGTGCGATCAAATTGCTGCCGTTGCTGTTGAGTCCCTTGTGTTGGGAGTCAACGTCGTTTGTCGCTCTGCGTGTCTTAAGCCTATAATTCTAAGTCTAAGTATATATATATATGTATATTAGAGAGAGAGAGAGAGAGAGAGAGAGAGAGAGAGAGAGAGAGAGAGAGAGAGAGAGAGAGAGAGAGAGAGAGAGAGAGAGAGAGAGAGAGAGAGAGAGAGAGAGAGAGAGAGAGATTTCAGATTTGGGTAACAATTATTCCATTTTATCAGTCACACTTACAACCTGTCATTACAACTATCAGTCTGTTTGTTTTTCAGCCTGGCTAAAATTTTGTAAGCGTGCCAATGTTTGTGGGTGTTTGTATGCCCTGAGGTGAACCACAAAAATCTCCTAATCTATCAGTGAGTGTGTCAACAGACTTCATACTGCTGTGAGTTTTTTTTACCACATGAAATACCTTTGTTCACAAGCATGTTACGTTGGCTAACATGACCAATGTCTTCTGTAAGGAGTCCTCTTTTTTTTTTTTTTTTTTAAACATTCCATTAGGCAACAGAGTATCACCTGTCTGCTCATCAAATATTTAGTTGCCAGGTCCTAGGTAGACAAAAGCCAGGTATTGAGTTCACTTTAATCTCCAATTTCCTTGGATCTGACACATTGATGCCAGTGTTTACTCTGAATTATATGTGCCAAACACACCATCCCAATTCCAAAGCATTGTTTTATCTGGTGTTAAACTTTGTTGCAACAAACCAAAGCAGCCATGGTAAATGTATTATCTACAGTGCCTTGCAAAACGATCTCCCCACCCCCACCTTGGATTTTTACCTACATAGTTTTATTCACACCTGTAATTTGAATGATTTTTAATTATGTTTTATGTGATGGATCTGAAGTGAAATGACAATATGTTTATTTTCTAAAAGCCTGTTCTGAGATGTATATTTAAAACTAGCTCATTGTGTAATACCACTAGCAGCAAACATTTTGTGTTCTATTTTTTCTATTTTCTACAATGGCAGAGTCTGCCAGCCGGTTTTACAAGCAGGTTTCACAGCTTGTATTTAGTTGCACCTTGAATTCAGGTCAACTCCCAGACGAGATGATTGAAATGACAGCAAGCGGTATAGTCAAATCTGAGATTTTATTTTTAAGCCATAGTACCATGTGCTTTCCATTCAAAGATGATGGATCTAATGATGCTCTGGGGGAACATCAAAGATCTGAATACTTAAAAAAGAAAAAAAATAAAGCCCACACTGGATTGAACTTTTCAGCAAATGGCAAAGTGGGTGAAGAGCAGCTGTTTTGCCCAAGGACACAATGACTGAGATGGTTGGAGTGAGGAACTGAACCAGCAACCCACCAGTTACAGGACAAGCTCCTTATATTGTGCACCACTGTTGCCCCTGCAATGTCAAAATGCATTATTATTATTATTATTATCATCATTATTATCGCCATCGTGTCTGAATCCGGGTCAGAGTATCTACTTCATCTAAACTATATTCTTGTATATAATCCTGTTTTCTTACTAAATTTAATAAATGTTTGAATTATCTTTTCATGTTTACCAATACCTTGTTCATCTTTCATATCTCCATCCCATTTTTCTTTAATTCTTGTTTTAATGTTTCATTATGCACCTTATGTTTTTCACATTGAATTATAATATATTCAACTGTTTCCAGTTCCATACCACACTCCTTTTTGTCCTAATTGTAACCTTGTTATAGGTTGTTCTCGTTCTTTTTGATTTTCTCCTGCTATCTCCGCTTTCCCTACTGTTTGTTGTATTTGAAATAAGAGACAACCTTTAGTGACCTCCTCCGAAAGCTGTTGCCATTTGGATTTTACCTAGTTCTTAATAATAGCAATTTCCATAATTTGTTATTTCCATAATTCTATTTTGTGTTACAGACTGCTTAGTTTATTTGCAATATCCTTCCCTTCGATTTCTTTATGAGCACATACCCACATAAATACTTTTATTTATACTTACACATGAGACTGTAAATATAAATAAAATTTGGTAAATATCATACACAAATAAAAGTCTAGCCAGTTTTTCAGATGAGAGAACCAAAATAGACATTTAGGATGACAATGAATCAGAACATAAAAGTACTCTTCTTACTGTATCTGGCTCTACTGTATCTGGCTCTAGCCACTGTAATGCCATCAGAATAACGAGCATTGTGCTAAATGACATTCTTTGTTTCATCCTGTTACCTAAATCTGAGTCCTTAGAGCCATCTGTAAATATAACAACAAATGATCTATATGTTTATTTTCTATTATTTACTAGATCTAGCCAGTTCCTGTTATCTTTATTAATCTGCACTTCTTTATGAATGTCTAGCTCTACACTAACGTTATGAAATAGCCAAAAAAGGTAATTTAATAGGGTACTGCATAACTATATCTGTTCTCATGTATTCCCATTTCCCTAGCATAATTATTTGCTGCCCAAGCAAAGCAGTCTACTTTAGCCTTTCCACTTTCCCTGCACAGCTGCAGAATTCTTCATGCTGGATGACTTTCTGCCTTATGCCCGAGCGAGCTTACCCAATAATTCATCATAACTTGCTTAAACGTTCCTCAAACATAAAGACAGAGCTGCCATTTCCACCTGTATTGCTAAATTTGGAGAGATCTTTATAGCTCCACGTCATAATCTCAGATCTTGGACACAGAACGACTTCTGACTTACAAATGATAATTTTCCCAGACTGACTATTTTATCTACGTTTTTTTTTTATTGCTATAAGTATGGGGTATCTCAGGTTCTTAAAATCAGCAAACAATTTTAAAATCTTGCCATGTGAACCATGGATAGCTCTTTGCATCTTTTTTTCCCCATACATTTTTAAATCAATTTCCTCAACCTTCTTTCTATGAAACACAAACATTTATGTTTTAACTACTGAAAATTTAACTCACCAGTTACATGCCCAATATTCTACAGATTTAATAGCATTTTGTATTCTATCATACACTTTTCTTGCATTTCTCCCTTTTGTCCATAAGTTCCCATCATCAGCAAATTATGACTGCATAATGTAATGATCAACTCCAGAGAACATATTAATCATGATCAAAAAACAATAAAGGGCTTATAATGCTGCCCTGCGTAGTTCCATTGTCCACTCTGTATTTACCTGATCTTGCTGCTCCCATCTGTACCTGTATAACTCTTTGAAATTAAAACAATGTAAACCAATTGTAAGCCCTTCTTGTTATTCCAATTCTGCATAATGTTTTAAGTAATCTATCCTTCCATCCCATATTTGATACTTTCTCAATACCAAAACACACTGCAGCCACCCAAGTTAATTCCCTTATTATCTTGAACGTTCCTAATATCAGAATCCAAAAACACAACTGGGTCCATTGTACTTCTTTTACTGAACCCACTTTGACATCATGTTTACAGTCCTCTGCTTTCTATATAGTAAGTTATCTATTCAGTTATCATTTTCTCCATAGTCTTAACTTCACATGATGTGAGTGCAGTGGGCCTATAGCTTGAAGGAGTTGTTGGACCCTATCCTGATTTGTCTATTGGTATTATATTTGCCTCCTTCCAATTACTGGGTAACTTTCCTTTTTCTCGTATTTTATTAAACAAGTTTTATAGTTTTCCTTCTGCTCGGTTTCCTAAGTGTTTTAACATAATCTAACATCTGATCTTTTCTTGTTGCTGTTAATCCTGACTTAGATATTGATGTCTTTGTTTCTTTCATAAAAAATGGAGTATCTATAGCATCACCTGGAGCTGACCATTTAAAATTATAGCATTTGCTTCTCATATGTGTTCCCTCCTATATCTCCCCTGCTCTGATAAATTGGCTGAACTGTTGGTTTTGACAGATGTTTTGTACATTATTTCTACAATCTCCTGATTTGTTACAGCTGTTTCTTCTTCATATGTTAAAACTGGGAATGCCCTTTCCTGTCTATTGCCTGATTTTATCATTTCACATACCTTAGCTAAAGGAGTTGTTCAGCCTATCGTCACAAAAAATCCCTCCATTCTGTTTTCTTTGCATTTTTAATAGTTTTCCTCACTGCTGCCTGATCTTTTTTATATTTAAAATTTAAATTTAAATCGACTTCCTCTGTTATATTGTACACATGAAGTTTAGACGTAAGAACAAACTAGGAGACTCATCCCGGCTGTACCTGCATTCACTGATCTCGTCATATGCCCGTGCCTCAGCAAATATACATCAAGTCCTCATCTTATCATTCCACCAGACTTTGCTTATAATGCTCTCCAACCATGATTTCTCCTGCTCTTCAGCTGAGCTTCGACCCTCCTCCACCCCATCTCCTCCTTCGCGATTGCAGGCTCCACCTGGCTCCTTCTGTCCTCTGGTCTCCACCATCAGTGTTCAGACACCGGGGTGAAGACTTCACTAATCCTAAATTGAACCTCCAAGCTCATGGTCATTCGCAGCTTTCACGTCTTCTGCCGGGGTCTGAACGCCAAAGAACCTTTCTGATTTACGTCAGTAAACCTCTCTGATGGCCTCTTCTGTTTGTTTGACAAACAGTTTGTTGTCTCTCCAGGTTGAAATACAAGCAGAGCTACTGATCAAAGTATATTTGTGTGCTAGAATGGTTCTTTCAAAGATAAAACCTTAATTCCACTAGTAAGACTTGAAAACTGTTGTTCACAAAATAAGACAATTCTATTTGACAAAGATTCAGCAAATCTGGAAAGATGAGTGGGCAAAAATGTCACTCTCTAGCTATGCAAAGCTGATAGCGCCATAGGCCGTGTACACATGTAGCCGGGTCTTTGTAAAACTTATTATTTCCAATACACCGTTTTTAAAAAATAATATTGTACACACGGGTTTGTTTTCAGAAAAGTTTTCATCCACACAAAACCACACAAATATGCCACTGAACTTTGTATTAAACATACCAAACGCAGGGTGTTAAACAGCTGACCTCCAAGAGTTCTTGCTCCTTTACACATCAATGTATCGAAGCGCCTGAACCAATGTACCAATCAGCACCTCTCTGATAGCATTAATTTTCCTCCTCTGCATGACCAAGCATAACTGTGATGCAAAGGACTGTAAAACTCTGTTTTGTCATGTACACACGCAAATACAAAAACGAGGTTTCTCAAACCTCCACTTTGGTCAAAGATTCCCAAATAATTGCTTTTAGTGATGGAAAACAAAGTTTTCCCCATGAACCCACATGTTTTTTTGTGCATTTGAGGATTTCATCTTTTGAGACAACATACCAAATTCATGAAGACACTTGTGAATCATTTGTGGTAAAAAAAAAGAGAGAGAGAGAGATCTAATTTAGTCTTGTTTGTCCATCATGCCCAAGTCATGCAGAACAAATTGAGTTCACACCTAGCTTAAACCGTGTAATAAAAGCTTAACCACACACAGATGTCTTCTCTCTTATGTGACGTAATCCCTGCTCTCGCAAAGTTCTTCGTGCATTTACAGCTCACATTGTAAGACATTGGTATTCATGTAGATGAAAGTTAATCATGTTAGGAGCGCTGCAAGCATGTAAGCACTTGGTACAGATTGGTGCAAAAAAGAGTACTGCTGAGGATGGTGATAAATCATTGTTGTCTGCAAAAGATCTTTAAAAGGTTTACGGCACGGTGATGTTGTGACATACAGAAATCAGTGCAAGGAGTGGCTGTAAATCCAAAATGTGAATTGCAATCTATCAAGTCTTTGTTTTGTTTTTCTTCAGTGAGAGCCAAGAAAAGGGGAATAAAATACATAATTTTTCCACCACTCTTTACTAGCTCAAAATGTTTTCTCCTTGTTTCCATGGTAGAAAATACTTAATACTCATCAGGAGTCCTTCCCTCAGTTATATGCCATCAGACTATTATTGCAGCATTTATGAAAAGACAATATTTATGATACTATGGATAAGGTTAGGGTACAATGATTAATAACAATTCAAATTTCTTCAAGTAGTGTTATAGCTTTAGGTAGTGTTATAGCTTTAGGTAGTGTTATAGCTTTGACATAAAATAAAAAATGTCTGTTTAAAATGTCACAACAATCTGATTTGTTTTTCAGTTATCATACTTTGGCATGGAGTGCTCTCATAATACATGGTGTACATAAAAGCAGAGGGGACATATAGGATGAGAGCTAGTCCCCAAATCGCAGTCCTCTCCAAGACTACACCTTGAGATCCTGCCCATGTGACAAAAGGCAGCCATGGATGAGTTAGACTGTTTACCTTTTTTACACTTCCATCTTACCTTACTGAGTGTAAATAGTCAAAGAGTGTTAGTGATCTCAACTGATGTGTGTCTTATACTGCACCTCTTTTTATTCCATTTCAAGTATTCAAATGTTTAAAAGAGTGGTGACTTCATTATTTATGTTTCAATGGGTTTATGATGTGACTTTTATCTTTTTCTGGTTGCAGTCATGCATTTGGCATTTTATAGCCTGTGTTAAATGTGCTTCTTCTAGCAATACTTAACTAATAGTTTTGCATGAAATGCACTTTGGAAAAATGATAGAAAATGACTGCAAACAATACTCAACTGGGAAATTGAATGTTTGAAAAAGAAGTAGGGTTTTACAATAGTCGAGACTAAATGACTATATTGCCACGTTCAAATATTTCCACAACATATCAGTTTCCTATTTGTGATTAAACATTTTTTCCAGATTTAGATGCTTTGGCCTGATAGGAATTTACCCTATCATGACATAAATGGGTGACATTATGCAAGTACAGGTAAGAGTACAGTCTAAAAGTTTCAAAAGGCTCTAAAGAAAATGCAGTCACTCTCTAAATATCAGACGTTTAATATATCATGAAGGATTTAGTTTGTTTTAGTCAAAGGCCACACAAATATCTCTTATTGGGTGATTAAAACATATGCAGGCTTTTACATGTTTCAAAATAAGGCCTGAGGTTGCTTTGTTTCTTACAGTATTTGAAAACTGGGTGTGGACAGGCCTTGGAAGATTCACTGTCTCCTCTGGGTTTTTACACAATCTTAAACAATGCAAATGGAAAATGCTGAGGTTTGATTTCAACAAATTATAATGCTGCTTAACATCATGAAAATGTTTTGGCAATCAAGCCTGATATTCTGGTTTTGAATTGATCTTGAATCTTTTGTTGAAATTTGAGGCGAAATACAATCCATAGTAGGCACAGACCTTTTATGATAAATGCATAATGTCCTTGGGTAACCTCTTGAACAAGAACAAACTAAAATAATGTGTTCATTGTTTATAGGTTATATAGATAGATAGATAGATAGATAGATAGATAGATAGATAGATAGATAGATAGATGCATTCTACATATTGAAAACATTTGTTTTCAGTCTTATTACTTTACTTTTCTAAATCCTTTTAAAAGTCATGCTGTACCAAACCACATTATTTGTACTTCAGAAGTCAGACTCGCTACCTTTAAGTCTTATGATCCTTAGGTGTATGTGTTCCTGGTTTCTGCTTTCATCCTGTCCTTGTGATTTATTACATTCTAAGAGGTTCAGCCAGACTAGTTCATTTTTTATGTTTGTTATCTTAGATTATTCTGTTCTTTGTACGTTTGGGTTTATTTCTCAGTCTATTCCTCTTAGTTAAGTAGTTTCTTTGTGGCTTAGTCTAGCTCATTCAGTGTTAATTGATCTTCCTGCCTCAGCTTCCTGCTTCAATTTTGCCTCAGCTCCTCCACATTATCTTTTGATTACTTACCTGCATTTTATGTCATTCTCCACTCTTCCCTCTGTATTTAAGATGATGGGTTCTCATATTTCTTTGCTGGATCCCCTCATTATTATCCATTAGGGCGTCCAGTTTGGCATTGCACACACATTGCCTGTTCTCTCCCCCGTGCTCCATGATTTTTTTTTACAAGAGCATCAGCAAGTTCTGTATGTTATTAAATAACTCTGTTTGCAGGTCAATCTCTGTACTTGGGTTCTTCACCAAGCTGCAGCATGGCATTAAGGGGAAGGATTTACAGTTAAGGTTCAAAGTCTCCACCCTCAAGTCAGCGCCCAGTTTGGAAAAATACAGGAACAAATGGCAGATGTGAGAGAGGAGTGTGATTCAAGGCTGTTGCACATACGCTCCAGTCTCACACTGCGTAATCTTCCAGAGACTCTCCTTTTCAGATGATTTTAGGGTTTTAAGAATTTTATTGGATCATTCATTGTGTTTGTATAAATAAACTATGGGTATAAATGAGTTTAGGCTCTTCAAGACTAATAGCTCACATGACCTTCATAAGCAATTTATGTTATCATTCATGTGGGATCTATGTTTTCAGAAATGACAAGATAATATTGAGACATATGTCTTCAAAAAACACTTATTTTAGAGCAGGTACTACCTTCATATTTAATCTGAACTTTAAAATTCAGTTGTTTCTCTTTTAATCCATGCTATAATCAGTATTGAGTAAGCATGGGCAGGTTTTTGGTTTTGTGGTATGGTTTTAAATCACAAACATTGTCTTTCATGCAATTAATGATATTAAAGATCCTTTTGATGAGACATGAGAGATAGTGCTGCTTTCTACCCAAGGTTTATCATAGAACATTGCTCTGCTTCCCAACCTGCTGCTGTGAGCCATCAGTCAGCTGTGTACCCTGGCAGAAGGAGGCATATTCATACTAAGTGAAAACCTATCCCCACACATTACCGTACTCAGTCACTGAGGACTTAAAAGGATTATCTTCGGATCATTGGGTTGTCATATAATTTTTCTCTCTGTTGGCTAAGCGACACATATTGCTCCTCTGAGAGTCTCTTTTTGCTAACTTAATGTTTTGAAACAAAACATCACACAAGTATTTCTGTCGGTGAAGCAAATGGCCTCCTGCTGATGGAAGCAAATACCATTACTAGTTAAAAAAGATAAAATCAACTTGTAAGACCCCCCCAGGTCATGTTACAAAATGCAGAACAATAGGAACACAGAAGAAAATCAATTGAATGATCAACAATTGGCATTAGTACTAAATTAATATTATTTAATTATTTATTGTTCTCAGCATAATGGAATTTAACATTCATATGATTTAAGGTTTTAATCTCTTTTGAGCATCAACCTGCCAGGGACTGTAAAAGAGAATCATCTCTTTTGCTATATCTGGCACACTGACATGATTGACTAATGTACTCATGTTGAATAATGGAAAATGTCTGTTTTAAGATATTACGTTTGTGTTGATTATAAACAGTGTCAACACACCCATCTTTGCTGTTGCGCATGTTTAAACTTAAAAAAAAGATAAGTATGTACAATATCAACAATTCATTTTAGCAACTTGATACTATTTTCCTCTCAGAATCAATAAAATAAGTTATTTTAACTGAAAACATTATTGAGCTTTTGTCATATTTTGATATTTTTCTTTGACACCTTTTTTTATCTAAATTTGCTGAAACTGAACAAATGTTATGTTTGCTTCAGATGAACATACCACCAGAATGTCTTACTGGCAATTGCATAATGTTTTGTAGCTTTTGAGAAATTCATTTATTTATTTAGGTACGCCTTGAAGTAGGTAGAGTTTCAGTGTGCACCTCGAATGATAAAATTCTTAGTATTTTCGTACATCCTAGAAAATATGTGCAAATAAAAGCTAGTTTCTTTGATGTCAAAGCTGTTATTGTGCCAACAAAAGCCTTTTCTAGCTCTCCAAACCATTCTGCAAACAATATCACTATCTCTTTGCTCTGTGTGGTCTGCTCCAAACATCCTGTTTTTGCTCGCCTTATTTTGAGAGTAAGGATATCAGTCTTCCTTCCCTTCTAATCTAAGTTCTGTCTACAGCAAATTAAACATCCATACGCACACATGCACAGATTATTCAAGGGCACCCATCACACGTGTCCTTTGTCTCCTCCATTGTCCATTGTTATTTAACCTAAAATATCAATGACTGTAATCCATGATTTACAAAAGCCAAATTAACTATCTTCAATGTTTGGACTGGTTAGAGTCTAAAGAGAAAAGCCGTGTGTGATGCTTGAGCAGAAACTCTAGTCTCTCCCCATGACTTACCAGCCATGCCAACACAAAGCTCTGTCTGAGTAAGGTATTAATTTTAAATCTTTCCTAACAACACCCTTCTTTTCAGAAAGGCATTGGGACACATTATATCAAGCGTGCATAATTGTAATACCAGTAAAGATGGCTTCACTTTATTAGATGCCTTGGGCCTTGTCCACAGCAAGGTTTTGCATTGTGCAAAACAAACTGCTGTGAGTGAACATCTCACCCATATGCAAATGTTATTTTTGGTCTGGAAAACAGAATTCCAAATGAACGCTTTTCAAAGATTCAAAACCGAGTTTGTCATTTAAAGAATGTCCTCCCACGCAACTTCAGACATTCCTACTATTGGTTTGTACATTGAGCATGAACTGGAAACCACATCAAAAATACCGCCTCCGTGCTGTATGGCTAGTTTTGTCCTGCCGCCATTAAAGTTTTGCTGGGAAAATTGCAAATAAATTATAGAGAACTTTTCAACTATTCAATTCTTCAAATGCACATATTGTTTTGTTATGAAGTTAAGACCGAAGCAAAATGAATAGTTCTACTCGAAATGCATTCAAATTTTATACATTGGCCTGATTTCCATGTTGTTCTCATCTGGATAAGGATATTTTTCCAAACAGATGGGATCTTATTATTTCAAAATGTAGCAGTGATCATTTTATCCGCCCATACACCAAAATGACACTGATGCTTTTATGTCATTATTGTGTGTGGAAACACTTCCAGAAAAATCTATTCCTTTTGTTGTTTTTTCTCTAAAAATGGAAAATAATTAGCTTTCTTATTTTATGATATAGACCTACACAAAATAGGTATCATGTAAAATGTAACTACTAATCTATAACATTGAATATAATGCATTTATATGTTCTCTTCGCTTTAAAGCACTATTGATCAGTTCATGTCTATTTTTCTTTAGAAATGCTTTCTATAATGGCTGGGCACCTGTTCCAAGAAGCTTCTCTTGCTCCAGGAAAACCAAGTTTTCTTTTGGCTTTTGGCTAAACTGTGTAACTTGACTGGGACCAAGACTTTAGTGCATCCTTCCACAAGCTTCCAAAGTTTTGCTGGTGGTTTGTCCAAATCCTCCAGACACTACTGTGCAATGATTTACGGATGAGATGAACCCGGTATTCAGCCAGACACTGTTGCTAAGCTTAAAAGGTTTATTGAGATGGTGAAGGGTCAGGCAGGCAGACAGAAAATTATCCACATCGGGGTACAGAGCTGACATCCAACCAAGGCAAAAAAACTGAACAGGGAACAGGTAGACTCAAAAACAGAGGATCAGGTCAGGCAATCGGTCAAACAGGCAGATACACAGAATGCTGGTGAGCTCTTACCGGGAGATAGGTGGATGAGAAAAAGCGTGAAACATGTGTGACGTTGTGGCAGGGAGCAGCGAACTGAGGCAGGTATAAATAGGCAGAGGAACAGGTGAGCAGAGTGAACAACTATATCAGAACAGGTGGAAGTGATCAAGGCCGGGGGAGTGACTGAGGGAGCTGACAGAACCAGTGGAAGGGAACAGAATCTAAACAAGGTAAATACAGAACCACAATAACATAAGGACCAAACCTAATGGATTTGGCGTTTTGAGTCCTGAATCTTTTGCCACCACAGAGGTCAGCTGTGATCCAATAATGCATTCCTTTGCCCTCACCACCCACTGCAGGTACTTTCTATTCTTCTGCGAACTGGAGGAGAACTACACAGTGCAGCAGTGCACCAGGAGGCTCTCTGTCATGGACCTGTAGAGATTCATGAGCAGCCAGTGAGGGAGGCAAACATGATTTAACTTCCTGATGAAATAAAGTCTTTGTTGGGCTTCCCCCATCTGGTATGGGATGTGTGTTTCTAGTTGAGGTCAACAGTGATGTGGACACTCAGATACTTCTCAACTCTCTTAGCCTTGTTGCCGTGTATCAAGAGGGAGGGGTGTATGGTGCGCTTTGATTTACCTGAAGTCTGTAGTTATGACTTTCATCTTTGAGATATTGAGGTCCAGGATGTTTTTCCAGCACCTTGGTGTCAAGTTCTGAACCTCCTCTTTGTAGGCTGACTCATTATTAACAAAAATCTGACCTACAACTGTGGTGTCATCAGCAAACTTGACTATAGTGTTGGTGGAGTGAATGAGGGAACAGTAATAGAGGTGAGAGCAACCAACAGTTGTAAAAGTCATCCAGACATTAACTCTGATCTTTTTTGGTACCGTGGGGCATTGTGGGAACAACGGCTTGAAGTAGGGACAGGTCAAAATGATGGCGAATAGGGCTAGCCGGGATGTGATGTCTCTGAGGATCCTTCTGCTAATGCTTTCCAGACCAGCAGCCTTCCTTGCATTGACTCTTTGCAGGATGGATATGACCCGGTGATTGGTGAGTTGTAATAGCTCGTCCTCTTATGTCTCTGCTGTTTGAGTGCGGGTCACTGAGCCTACTTGATCAACAAGAGAAGCGGTTCAGAGAGTGCTGGATGGTCCTGTCTGTGGTGCTAGTGTCTGATGCTAGCACCACAGACAGGATGTGTCTGTGGTGCAGCTTCCACTGGACTTTTTTGTAGACCTGCAGGTTCTAAGGATAAAAAACCAGCCTGTTGTGTTCTAAACAGAGTTTTCAGTTTTCTTTACTTTAGCATTTTTAGTTTTTTTCAGTGTCTCTGCAGTGGGCAGTAACTAGTGACATTTACCCAGTTATATTTACTTCAGTAACTTTTTGAACAAAATATACTTTTACAAGTAGTTTTACTGCACTATAGTTTTTTACATTTTACTTGTGTAATATTATTACGAAGTATTAGAATAAGCCTTCTTTCCGAATACTTTTTTTACTCTTACCTGAGTGGTTTCTTGATTGTCTACTTTGTACTTTTACTTGAGTAAACATGTTGAAGTAGTGCTACTCCTACTTGAGTAAAATGTTTGGCTACTCTACCCACATCTATATGAGCGGCAGACACATTTAGATGTGTGTCCCAGATCTGTGTTCAGCGAAACAACCCTCATATCTTTCTTAACAATCCCACAGGGCTGACATGACTTCCTCATTCCAGATATTTACTGTTCTGATGGTGGATTTCTGCCTGCAGCTAAGAGATTTGTGAGCAGGGATGAGGGGCCAGAGAGCAGAGATCAGAGAGTCCCACATGTGGCAGAGGGACAACCTTGTGTGCATGTGGAATATTTCACTAAACCATGTCTAATTTGTCCTTCCTTCTTGTTGAAAAGTTCACATCTTGATGGAATTTTGGAGGACACAGACTTAAGGATGGCGTGATTAAAAACCTTTTCTGCAATGATGATGCTGTCTGGTTGAGCTGTTAAGTCTCAGCGTGATGTAGCTGCTAGCTAGCCGGTTGTTAGCATGACGTGGTTGCTTTATGTGTATGAGAGACTTATGAGGGTTAACTATGAACCCCAGCATGAAGGCTTCCCCTTGTGTTTCTTTTTTGTCCTCTACTGGCCTCTGCGTCTCCACTGCACAGGGAGGGTTCACCCATCACTTGGTGGCTTTCTCTGTGCTTCCAGGGTTATGAAATCTAAATATACATGACTTTGAGACAATCAGTTGGTGAGTTACAGTGGTTACAGCCTTTAAGCGTCATTGTAGTTAATTTGCTGATATACTTGTGGTCAGTAATCATCTGGTCCATCCATTTGTGTCCACACTTTAACATTCTGGGCAATGTCTTGAAATCTAGGTGACAATGTTTTCCACTTTGTGCAAGACTGCATCACATTTTAGCCATTTTTCCCTCCCATTTCACAAATTGAGGCAATGTCTTGTATTTAAAGAAAGGTCCTAAACATATCAGTGGCTGCTTTTGCAGTCAGTTGTACTGCAACCACAAAGCATTGATGTTGTTAGCTTTGCCCAACCAGGGCATTTGAAACAAACAATGCTTATTCACAAGCCAGGTCCTATTGGTGTACCTTTGCATCATGTAAGCTAGTAGTCTCCAACTGCTTTGCCCTGAGGCCACGTGTTTGTGTGAAACCCCCCAACCCACCCTAACACAGCTGATTCATATCAGCTGTGTTAGGTTGTTGGAGGACAGAGGGCTTCTCAGCTCACCACTAGGTTTTACAGGTGCCTGAAAATGAGCCCTTCATTTCATTGAAGCATGATGAACGTAGGGAACAGCCTGAACATGTAGGACATGGGCCTTTGAGGACTGAGTTTGGACAACACAATGTAAACAATCATGAGGAGGAGAATGTAGTAGAGGTGGGGACTCGAGACACATGACTTGGACTTGAGTCATTGATTTTAAGACTTTAGACTTGACTTGAAAAAGTGTTCAGAGACTCGAGACTTGAATTGGACTTGAACCTGTTTGCTTGAAAAGACTTGATGTTTTACCCAAAATCTAAAGCTTACCACATCTATGATTTAAAAAGTCTGCACCATTAATTAATTTCACTCAATCAGTATCAACAGACACAGTCTCTCTCTTTCTCTGTACGTATGTATGCGTGCGATGCAGCACAGACAATCAAATTAACCAGATTTATTTTTTAAATGAAAAGAAAAAAAGCTAAGGACAAAAATTGCTCCCTAGAGTAATTTTGTTTGGGTCTGAATATGAAGTTGTGCTGTTGCATTTTTCACTTAATAATCTGGAAAAATATGGTTCAAAGGACTGTTCTTGAAGCTAAGTTTAATTTTACTGTTTTGGTAGGTCAGATGCACTGCTTTCATCAAGTTTGAGCTAAATATGGATCTAAGAACACATGCTCTGCTATTTACATTTAACTTGTATTTTAACATTATTAAAGACTCAAACTACTTGAAATTGTTTCATACTTGGGACTTGACTTGACAAATACCTGTTTTAACTTGAGAGCTGACTCGGACTTGAGGATAAAGACTTGAGATTTACTTGGAACTTGCAAAACAGTGACTTGGTCCCGCCTCTGGAATGTAGTTAAAAGACAATTATATTTAAGCTGTGCAGAAAGCTGCATCATAGAAACTAGTACCTAAATCAAAATGCATAAAGTGCAAAAAATAAAGTTTTTGTTTTTATTTGGCTTGTTGTTTAGATTTGGCTTAGAAAGCTGATTTAACAGGCAAAAGCAAACGGTTTAAGGTTGGTACAGCAGACACATCTTACTATTCTTATTCGTGTTAATACCTTATGTGGAGAATCCTAAAGTAGAAAGTCTGAAAACATTGGGAATTGTATTTATTTTTGGGAGTAAAAAATATAAATACCAACTGAATGGTAAATGTCCCTATATAAAATGTAATGCTTTTCTCTTTTTTTTCATTATTAAGTTGTTACATTTTTCTTCATTGTCGAGAATTTTGTATTTAAAACAATACGTATTTGTGTTGTTTACATTATTACATTATTTCTTAAATTAAAGATCAAAAGTTTGACCGCATTCAGCATCCATTTTGACATGTCTCACACAAACATAGTCCATAGTCCAAATAAGCCACAAAGCATGAATGTGCTACAAAATGTAAAATTTCACAGTTGTGATGGTAGTCTCAGGCTGTACACTCTACAAAGGTTATATGGAAGACTTATCTTGTTTGTGGATTTCTTTGTCATAAATCGTTGAACAACAAGGATAACTGTCCTAATTATACGTGCTTTGCAGTATTGTGTTTTCTCACGTCACGGCCGAGAGAAGTTTTGCTCTTTCGGTTTTGCCCTATCAGCTCATTTTCTGTATTCTTATGTTTGAATGTTTTTTTTTTTCATGCTTGCTAGGTTTTTTTTCCTGGGTCTTTTTATCTAGTTTTCTTTGTTCAGTCATGTTTTGATGTTTTTTTATCAGTTTGCAATCAGTCAGATTTTTTCCACCTGTTTTTCACTGCCACCTTATTCGTGTTATTCAGTCCGCCTGCATCCTACCAATCAGCCTCATTGTTCTCGCAATGTGACAAGCCACTTATAAAATCATCTATTTTCATGCACCCTTCATGGGTGAGTACTGTTTTTGTGTCAAGACTGTTTCTGGCCACACCACGTCACATCATGCCTGGCATTGAAGCCCACATCTGGATGTAAGTTTTTCTTTATTACATTTTTCAACTCACCCTCCTGCCTCCGCCTGCCTGTTTGCCCTTGGGTTCACTCTAAGAGCCATTCGTGAGAGATAACTGTACCCTTTATATGAATGTCAAGCAAATTCCAGTCAAGAATTTTGGGAAGCTTCAAAAGCAGTGGACTGAGGCTGGAGTCAGCACATCAAGAGCCAGTTTGCATAGGTGAGCCCTACACATGGGCTGTGAATGCTGCATTCCTCGTGTCAAGCCACTCCTGAACCAGAGGCTGGACTGCTGCTCAGTGGTCTACAGTCCTCTTTACAGATGAAAATACCGTTTGCATTTCATTTGGAAATCAAGGTCCCAGAGTCTGGAGGAAGAGTGGAGAGGCACAGAATCCTCATTGCTTAAAGTCCAGTGTGAAGTTTCTACAGTCTGTAAGGATTTAGGGTGACGTGTCATCTGCTGGTTCTGGTCCACTGTGTTTTCTGAAGTCCACAGTCAATGTGGTAATCTACCAGGAGGTTTTAGAGCACCTCATGCTTCCCTCTGTTGACAAGCTTCATTGAAATGCAATTTAATTTTCCTGCAGGACTTTAAGACTCCCCACAAAATCCTCCTTCTAAAAGTGAGTGGCACATTTTTTTTCTAATATCTAATATAGTTTATAGCTGTAACTGCAAAACTAAATATTTAAAAGAATTGCTAAATCTTACACTCAGCCTCCTTCACCTCTGGGGTGCCGGTGCCTGGACCTGGTAATATAGGATGTGTGTGGTGAGTGGGAGTGTGTGTACTGCGTCCCTCCCCCCATTTTTTTGTTTTTGTAGGAGTGCCCGCATGTTTACAGGGGCACTAGAGTGGGAACGTGTGAATGTGAATGTGAATGTGACTGTGTACACGCTTTTCTGTTTGTCTAAAAGTCAGGTTGTGTTTGCGTGGCGCTCCTGGGCCTCGGGTCTCTGAGCCAAACGTTGGATCCGCTCCAGTGTAGCTGGCTGCAGGCGGAGCCCGCAGACTGTTGGGAGGTTTCTTGGGGCTCCTCTCTGCTCTTGCATCAGATGTGGGAGGCAGCTTTCCCTGTGTTGGTCCCTCTTGGGCTTCTTTGCTCTGGGGTTCTGGTTACCCTGGTGTCTACCTCGGTGCTCTGGGGGGTGAGTCTTTGGCTCCTCACAACCACTATTCAGCATTTTTCTTATATACAAACATTACATACACAACTGCAGTCTCGCAAACACCTACAGGTACTTGGATTCAGGGGCTTACGGATTCACTTCTATACAGAAAACCCCTATTATAGCTTTAGCTGTCACTTTGTACATTTCGTATTAAATAATACTGTATATTCTTCAGTGATGTTATCAAGGTGTCGGATGTTTGTACCTGTAATACTTTTTTGGCTGGTTTTATTGTTTGTTTCATTTCTCTCTTTGCCGGTGTAGAAGCACACTCAGAGGATGTAATATAGCTCTCTCCCTTTCCTCTTTCTCTTTTGTCTTTTCTTAATTGACAAGAGAAGTGGAACATGAAATAGTCCCAGCATAAAATCTAACAAAGCTACTTGCATATATATATATATATATATATATATATATATATATATATATATATATATATATAAATCAAGCGGCACACTATGGCGAAAGCAGTAAGGCTCCACTTGTGAAAGTAAATTTGTTGGGCTCTTCTTGGCATTAAGACAGTTTTTAATGCTACACTGCCAGACAGGACACACAAATAAATTAATTAATTAATCAATTAATTAATTCATTAAATATTTGTTTCAATCCAGCATGTGCCACAATCTAATTTGGAAAAACTCCATATTCAATATACAAATCTTGCGAAATGATCAGGAACTGTTAAGAAATAAATCTCTTTTTTTTCAGAGAATAAGTACTTAAAATGAAGTTTGTCTTTTACCATAACGTTGATCTTTTGCATAAAGACACAATTTGAGTGGGATAATGTTTCAGAATGTTTTGGTCAACACTTAAACCTTAATTAGACTGAAAATATATCTGTCTTAAAGGGAAGGTGTGTAACTAATTTGGCTTTTAATTAGCAAAACTCAAGTATTGCTTTTATAAATACATAGTCTGGCAAAGTCTAATAACCTCACATCAAAAATGAACGAGTTCTCATTGCTTAGAATTAGTAGTTTATAAATACACAGGTGGTGGTGTACTCACTGGGAGGTGCCTTGTTGCGTTGCTATTTCTGATTTTAGTAGCAGAAAGGGGACAAACTTGTCAGACGTACGCATTTTCCTTATCTGTCTCTTATATGAAGACGTGCTGTCGGTGGAGGAAGAGACTAAAACAAGCAAAGATGACTTTAACTCATTCTATTTGCTGTTTTCTGTTGAAATGGAGGACCATCCCAGCGAGAGATAAGAGAAAGTAACCAAGATAAGAAAAATAAGTAATAACTGGGAGAAAATTAGAGGCTATATCGGCAATTATTACCAGGTGGAGAAAATTCATTAGGGAGCGGGAATTTAAAACAGATGCGGAGGTTGCTGGCTTTTTGCTGGACAGGTAAGTTAATTTATAATGGATATGAAGGGTAGTTTGACTTTATATTAGAAACAGGGCAACATGTTCTCCCGGCAGAAATGGCTCATGTGTTCGCGGAGGGATATTAGCTGTCTGCAGGGCAACAGCAGAGTTAGGTCTCTCTACTGGTGTCTATAGTCGCTTATATTAGTCTCAAATATGAGACAATTTGTTCAAAATCAACCCTAAAAAACGCAGCTAACGGAATTTACGAGCGACTTTAGAAAAAAAGAAGCAGACTTGACAACAATGTAAAAACCATTTCACACGATAACCGTAGCTATTAGCGGTAGCTTGGTACCCAATATATTGAGGACATGTTTCCATTGACACGTTTATGACTCTCAGCTTCTGTAGGCCTAGTAGTTATGACGTGCTTAACGGCGAGGTTGTAAGTAATGTATGTGAAAATTTTACACACTGGGGCTTTAAATATTGCTTAATCAACAGAGAACCCTCACCAGTTCATATGGAAATGTTTTGTTTAAAGCAAATGCTCAAAATGAAAGTGAAGATGTGCCTGAACTTGAGGCATGGGTCAGGAGATGTCGCTGTAAATGCTGCAAGAATAATCAGCAAACCCTATCTCCCTTTCAAAAATAAGCCACCTGGTTGTTCATTTGTATTTCCTTTTTAATAATATCTAACCCCTAATGGTGGTGAAAATAAATGCACATTAAGGAACCATTTGTTGACGTTTTTTGCTGTGGTGCATAGGTATATTTCAAGCTTTTTGGCTTCAGTGTCTGACATAGTCTTGACAAAAAGCCATTTTCATGGCTGAAAAAAAAAGTCAAAAAATTCCTGCATAATTGTAATCATAGACAGCGTATAAAAAGTAAAGGGGTCAAGCTACATTCACTGTTTTAATTTCATTTGCAGACTCAAATTATACAAGATGTACAGATATGCTTGAAATTGAAATTAAGGTTGTCTTCCTGTGAGCAGTGATTGCCTCTACAAAAAGTCACAACTGATTTGCATCAAAGTGACCTGAAATGCTAGGGAATTGTTGTTAAGAATCTTACATCTGAAACAGTTCTATGTATTAAAAAATACATTAAATTGAGAGATTTGGCTGCAGTAAAGAAGCTGTCTCGCAACTTTCTTGGTAATAGATTGTATGGCTGTGACTGAATTTCACTGCAGTCAGACCCACGAACCCATATAGCCTACTGCTCTGAACAAAATGCCCACTATTAAATAAACTACTTCAGAATGCCTGTGTGATTTTTTATCTCTAATCAGCACAAAATGTCTGCAATTAATCCTATTTAAATTATATTTAGCAATGATCGCATTGAACCAACAATAGGGAAGAAAATAGTAAAACTAACAATCCCATCAAAACTGTCCGTTTTTGCGAACATAATCAGTCACAATTTTTCATTGTAAGGAAGACTCATAATTTATTGTATTTGGTTAATTGTAAAGCACATTTGGGTTTTCATATCTTGAAAGGAGCTATATTTAAAATGTTGCTTACTTGCTATTCTTACTACGATCAAAACATTTTGATATCAGCCCATCCATAGTTGACACCAGAGTAGATCTTGAGCAACATTATAGCAGCAAATATTTTCCTTAAAATAAAACTGCAAAGGCAACTTATATGCTTCTCTGGAAGGAAAAAAAAAAAAAAAAAAAGTGTTGCTCCTAGCCTAAAACACCAGACTGGCATCCAATGTGGTGTCCACTCCTAAAATATACTTAAGAGAAACTTAATGTTGTGCAGTTATACACTGTTTAAAGTCATTTAATAAATAACTCTCTGTCTGTTAAGTATTGTCTGGTGACAATCAGCTCTTAAGCTGATATCAGGACAATGGTTGAAAGGGGTGAATTCGAGCACTAGCGATCTTTTTAACAGCAAAACCTGCACACACATAGAATAAAGGAGTGACAACTTCTTCAAGTTCAAGAATTTAATAACAGAAATAAAATGAACATCCAGGGAACATCACTATATAATGCTGTTTATCTGAATTAACACAATATTTCAATCAATAAATCCTCTCTACTAGGCTAGTGAAACTTAATTAAACTACTAAGCAAAAGGAAGATAAAAGAAGCTGAGCTAAGGAACTATTTACATGCAAAAGAAACAAAAGACAAAACAAAAGTGGTTGATCATAATCAGAATAACCCAGTGAATCCTGTTTACTGCAGATCTAATTTAAAGAGCATGGAATGGAGTTAAATTAGCTTAACTAATTTAGAACAACATTTGGCATGTTTGTGAATCAATCCATTCACAATGCGAATCCTGAGTAAACAAAACGTTATTTGATGAAATAACATTTTGTTTGAGTTAAAGAACTAAAGTTTATCTTAAAGAATATGGAATAAGCCTAAATTAGCTTTACTAATTCAAAACAACATTTGGTATGTATTTCAACCCATTCCCAATGCAAATCGTGAGTTACACGAAACATTATTTGAGAAAATAACATTTTAAAGAATGGTTTGCATAGTAAAATAATTTACTTTAGGGACAGTAAATTTTATCTATGCGATTCTACCACCGGGCGCTAGGGGTCGCTGTAGTGATCGGTCGCTAAAATCAGTTACTCCTAAAGTTAACCAAAACGCCTTTAAATCGACATTAATATTCAATAATAATGCGGGAATAAGGCTCATAGCACTATGGAACGACGGTGGAGCGAAACAAACAAGCCTTATGCTTTAAAACAAGCTTCTTTTAAAAGTCCGAAATCGGATATAACCAAGAGCTACATAGCATTTTGGCTAGCGGATTTTCGGTGCTGACTTGAAAAGCTTCCTCTTTTATTTTAGTCACAATGAGTGGCCGGATAACATAAACAATAATATCCCATCAATGTATGAAACCCCTGTGGAGATAACGTTTGCTATAACCATAAAACGTATTTGAACCATATCAGCATACCTCTCAACTTTTGACGATTGTTGAGAGTGAGATTGTTGACGGGGGGGGGGGGGGGGGGGTTGGGGGTGCTGTTGTTCGATTCAAGACGGTCACTATTTTACACGGACTTTATTAACACATGCCGACTTACCATTTAATTCGCACACAAAACGTGTTTCACTTTGGATGAGGGAACCTTGTTTGCGCGGCGCCGGTCCTTGCAGCTGTGTTACCGCTACTACTGGACGTGCGGAAACCATTGTACCGCAAATTGGTTCCGCCATGACGTGAAGCGTCCGTACGCGTGCGTTTCAAGAGTGAGATTTTCATTGTAAGATTGAGATTTTCAAAGTAATGCGTGTGAGCGTGTGCAATTGATGAAATGCGTGTGTCACACGGTCAATGCGTGAGAGTTGAGAGCTATGCATATCAGCAATGCCATGGAACCGACTGGTAGCAGGAGCTCCGTTAGCCCTTTTGTAATTCTCGTATTTCTGGGACTTCTAGTGTTAAAGACACCATGTGAATGCCTTACACAAACATTTTCCAATGACCATGTAACCTTTCCCTTTGGGTCTCTCCGTCCAACCTGTCGGTGCCTCGTGTGAGTTCTGTCCACTTTGGCCATCCAAGGAAGGAGCACTGAAAAGCAGGGAAAATTGTTGGTCTTCCAGCAACGGGCTAGCCTACAGCTCTGTGGCTATGAGCTAACTGACAGCGTGGTCGAAGAGGATAGGCCTGGCCCGACGTCCATTTAGTAGTCTAATCTTTCAGCTTGTCTGGTGAGGGAAGGAATCCGTATTTAGTTCTTCTTCTTCTTCTTCTTCTTGATTTTATTGGCGGTTGGCAAACAACTTTCCGGTGTGCATTACCGCCACCAACTGGTGAGGAGTGTGGGTTAAAATGGCCATACTCCCAAAGATACTTATATTTATGTATCTATATCTATAATATTAAATTTACAAATACTAAATCCTCCTAATTATTCCTGTTATTATTAAATATTTAAATAAGTATTGATAACATTTATTTTTTGACTTTTTCTGCAGAATATCTATTATATCAAATTTAATTTTCTCCTTATTAAGATCTCTAACCAAAATCCTTCTTTCCTCTTCATATTTCTTACAATACATCACTACATGTTCTACTGTTTCATCTTGTTCACAATATTCACATTTGCCCGACATATGTTTCCCTATTTTGAATAGTGTTTTATTTAATCCTGTGTGTCCAAATCTAAGTCTTGAAATAACTGTTTCCTCTCTTCTGATTCCTTCTGCTATCCTCATTTCTCCGACTTTCCGTTGAATCCTATACAGCCATCTTCCTCTCCTTTCTTCTTCCCATTGTTTTTGCCACCTTTCCTTCATTCTTTGTTTAATGATACTTTTAATTTCTGTCTTACTTAAATTAATCATCATATCAATAGTTCTATTTTTTGATGCTTCCTTAGCAATCTTATCTGCGATTTCATTTCCATTAATCCCTATATGTGCTGGTACCCAAATAAATATAACACTAATACCCATCATTTGAATTTGATATAGAATTTGCTGTATTTCAATTAATATATCTAATCTACTATCTGAAAAATGATTTTGTATACTAAGTAAAGCTGAACTTGAATCTGAACATATTATTGATCTTAGTGGTCTTACTTCCTCTATCCATTGTAATGCTAATAATATTGCTAATAATTCTCCTGTATATACTGATAATTCATTATTTATTCTCCTCTTTACTTTGATATTGAAATCTGGAACATAAAATGCTATGCCTAACCTATCATTCACATTTTTAGATGCATCTGTATATATTTGAATATAACCATAATAACTATTAACATATTCCTGTATGAGTTTATGATTAATATTGCCTTCTTTTTTCTTTTCCAACCATGACAAATCTACTGTTGTTTCAGGTATGAGCCAGGGAGGGATTACTGATAACGGTACAGTTGGACTACAATTAATTTTATCTAACTCAAGTTATCCGTATTTAGTTTTACCGGATGGCTCAAAATAATCTGCCACTGATGTCTGGTCTTACGGCTGGTTATATACTGGCAGGTGCAAGGTGGATCAGATGAGAGTTGATGAGAAACGGGATGCAGCTGAGCAGGTGTGTAGAGTAAGTGAACAGACCAGCATCAGAGTCAAGATCATGACATAATTAGACATTCAAAACACCACTGCCTTCAAATTTCATTTGAAACTTAAAAGTAAAACATTTTTTGTTCTTTTTTTTCTATTCTTTTTTTTTTTTTTTACCTAATCCAGGATCTTGTTCTCATCCATAAAAGCACCTCTAATAAAGCTATATATGTTCAAGGAGTTCAATTTGCCAGTAGAAGGGATGAATGTAAACAACAGATTTGTTTAAGACAAAGAGTTTGGCGTAGTACAAACTTGACCCTAAACTGACCCTCTACAAAACGCATTAATCAATGGAAGGCTTTCAACGTCCCCCAGCAGGAAACGAACACGTGCATGTGAACGGTGATGGCGGTTGTATTCTTTGTTGCTGCTTCAACATCCGGGTTTACAGGGACATGTTAGAGGAAGAGAGGCCTTGCGACTGTTATCAGTCCTCCTTCCTTCTTTGTCTGTTCAAAACAAAACAACCTGCTTTGTTTTCCCTTGACTGCCACTTTACCTTAGAGATGTGCAGTCGTTTAATTTCATTGGCTGATTTATATATCTAATCTATAGACGGCCTTTAAGAGTAGTTAGTTGTTTTAATTTTCCACTAAGCACCTGGAAAGTATAATGGATGAACTATTAAGAAAACAGGTTATGCTTGAACTGAGGCATTCCAGTTCACCTTCCAGAAATTCAAATAAAACTCCTTTGGACTTAGTTTACTTTTGATCACTCCTCACTTCATTTAAAAACAAAATCCAGTCATTCATGACGTTTTCCAGGGTTTGCCTTTTTTGTTATCTGGTCGTCCACTTTAAATGATCTGGTGACTGGAATGTGAGGATTTTTATCTTGATGTGCCCTGAGTGATCAACGGACATTTAAAAATTTTGACTATTTTCCATTCTGTAAACACAATAACTACTACCAGGTGATGCTTACAATAACACTTTTAGCTGTGGGTGTTGCTACTGAGGGAACAGATTCAAAGCTAGCTACTTTCACTGTCACTCAAGTGTTTAACATGAAGCCAGAGGATTCAGAAATGTAGGAAGCTATTAAAAAGAAAAGTCTTATAAGTTTGCTTAAAGATTAGTAAAGCCCTGGTTTGCAGTGACTTCTTTCTTCAAAACGGTCCAAGCTCCTAATTGAAGTAATTCATATCTGCTAATTCCACAAAGGCTACTTGAAACATTTTATGTATCTATCTTAAAGAGGAATACCGATACATGTAAATCTCTTTCAGCAGGTCAAAGCATCAGATCGGGCATCTCAAAATCTTAAAGTTTAGAATTTCCATTACTGAATGCTTTAGCTATGGATAGTTGTTTTTTTTAATACATTTTCATCCAGACCTTGACCAAATGTAAATGACATGAGGCATAGCCTTTTGATGTGATAAACAAACAGGTTTGAAACTTTTTGAAAACAATTTTTAGCTAAAAACATCCAAATTTCAACCTAGATCAAGACATGACTGAGGTGATTTCTAATTGGGGATGTGTGGCCATGGGGCTTTCTCAATTGTTATGCTTCCAACATGTTTTCAAGAGTTGTGTCGCAACACCAAACAGGACTTCCACCTCCATGTTACACTGCTGTGGTTTCCCCGGCGTGTCTGTAGCTGAGAAAATACGCATCTGCACTGGACCTGGGAATGACGCGAGTGTCCGGTGAGAGCGGCGATAACCTCAGAGGGTCTCCTTCCTGTACAGCTGGGCTCAACCCGCACAACAACACTCATGAATGAATTAGTCATCGAAGATGGGCGCACACACAAACACATTCCCAGATGTAACTCTGGCATTGATGGCTCTCTTCTCCTTGATGTGAAATAAGGTCACTGGAGGCTTGATATTCATCATGTAAGGAAGGAAAAGCAGTTTTATCATGACAGTAAGAATAACATCCCCACTCCCCAGGACCCACATCCATCCTTCCAACAAACACACCACCACCCCCGTTGGTTTTTAATATCCAACAGCTGAGTGACCTCATGAGAAATTTGTGAATGGAGAGCGTCGCCGGCGCTCTTATCTGGCTCTGCAGGTTTCAGCCCCTCGTAGGTCTATGACACACACAATAACAGTGACGCAGCACGTCCTGCGCTGCTCAATGGAAAATTTTGCAATCAATTGTTGGGGATATAGAGTGCAGTTGCATAGGAATCAGTCAGTTCATGCCCCGATGGCAGCTGCAGATAACTGCACAGCTGAAACAATGTAAGGATTGTGTGTTTGCATTCCCCATTTACCCCACAAACAGTCTCACACAAAGTGATGTGGGGAGAAAGTGTTGTGAGGAATGGAACACAATTAAGTCTTAGAACTCAAAGCTTTCCTACTTTTTCTGATGTGGTAAAGAAATGTCATTACTTACACCCACATTTTCAGGATAACTAATCTTTAAAAACAAAATTGTGTCCTGTTTAACTATATCTGCTTTACAGGAAGTTAGTTTTAAGGGGTTCTGCTCAGCCTTGTGTCGGCAGATGCTTGGATAATTACAGGCAAATGTGTGATACTTCTTTCCTGCACCTAAATCTGATGTTTCTTTCCCTGGAAACAATGTGTGACAAGGAATTTTAACAAGGTTTCACACAGATTGTCTTTTTACACCCTTTGAAGCAAGCAAGCATGATATTCCTGAACCTGATTAAACAACACTGGAAAACAAGTTAAAGATTGACAAACCTGTCAATGGTTTTGGCTTTTCAAGCTCTCCTGACGTTGCACAAAAACAGTTTTGCCCTGGAGCAGTAAACTGGCGGTGATAGACACTGGTTAGAGCTACATGGTTCAGAAAGGTTTTTTTATTTTTTTTTTGTTCATTTAAGGTACATGAAGTTTAAAATATTTATCTTTGATACCCTTTCTCTGGACCTGAGATGGTCCTCACATATATAAACTATTCAGAAGAAGGCCCAGCAAAGCCTGTATTTCCCACAGCGTCTCCAGAGGTACAACCCTCCACAGAAGCTGCTGGTCATCTTCTCCACTGCTATTCAATCTGTTCTGTGTTTTTCTGTAACTGTGTGGTTTGACTCATCCACAAAACAGGACAGGTCCAAACTAGAACCAAAAAGGGATCATCAGGCCTGACCTTCTCTCCATCCAGAACAGATTTAGGGTCAGAAAAAGCAAAGCTAATATCTCTGCTGACCCTCACACATCCTGGAAACAAACTGTTTTGACTTTTACCTCCAGGTCAGCGCTACAGAGCTCTCTTTGCAAAAACTAGCTGCCACAGAGAGAGTTTTCTCCCCAGGCTGTCTCTCTGACAATTCACTTAATACTCAGAGTGCCAGTGCTCATAGCAAGCATTTTTGCACCAATCTATCGACGTCTTTCACTTTTGTAAAAACACTATATATATATATATATATATATATATATATATATATATATATATATATATATATATATATATGATGTGTGTATATGTATTTACAAAAAAAATGTATTTCCTATTTAATAGGTTTATGTCATCATTTAGGTTTTTGTTCACTTTGTTTTGGACTTTTTCTAGTTTCGGCCTGTCACTCCTCAGTCACCAATCAATTAGCCCAGATCAGCTCCACCTGCTGCCAGTAATTACTGCCACCTCTGTTCACCTGGTCCCCTGTCTATATATACCTGCCTCAGTCAAGTCAAGTCTTTTATTGTCACCGTGTGTTACCGTGGCAAAATTTCCCTTTGGCCACAGTGGTTCACATCACACATAATGAAGGCAAACTGGCAAACAAACAATGGTTACAGTTTTTTTGTTTTGTTTGTAGCGTTCAGGAGAGTCACAGATAACAGACAATGAGGTAGTAGGGTGCTTATAGAACAATGATGATTTGATGCTTTGTTTACAGAAATGTGCATTTAGATATTCAGAGATGATGGTGTGCAAGTAGGCAACATTAAGGCGATTGTAATGTAGGACGGACTAGTAACAGTGGAGTGATTTAAAAGCGTTGGACCAGACGGCATTCCGCAATTCCCAGCGCTGTTCTCGCCACCGTGCTAGGTCCTTTCTTTCCTGGATGTAATGCCCAGAAATCAGAGGACCCAGAATTCAGCCAGACAAAGACAGATCGCGTTTAAAGACAGTTTATTGGAAAGTGAACTGCTGCAGGTCACAAGTGAACCGCTAGTGTCAGGGACAGGAACCACTTCTCACAATCAGGGAACAGATGGGGAAGATGGTAGAGAGCGATGCTGGTCATTCCCCAATGAAATCAGGAGTCTGGTCAGGGAAGCTCTTGTAATAATCAACAATCCAGACAGCAGAATAATCAGGTCCGACGGGCTAGGCAGGCTCATTGGGTCAGAAGACAGAAACAGATCGGGAAACAGGCTAGCAGGCAGACAGGATACAGGACGCTGGATTAGACTCACCGGTGGCTTGTAACAATCTGGCACTGGTGACTGGTCTGAGAGCTGGTTAAATAGTCAGAGGAGCAGGTGATGAAGGCTAATGAAAACAGGGCGAAGCTGCACAGGTGTGTCAGATCATGAATCAGACCACCTCTAGTGCCCTGATTATGATATTGGACTATGCACCTCCCTTTCCATACAGTTATGCTGGGACATGAAACACTCTCTATGGTAGCTCTATAGGTCAGGTGAATAAAGTCCGGATTCAACGGTCAATACGGTTTGTGAACTCCGGGGGTGGGTTGCAGTTCCAACAGCTCCTCTCTCCTGTATTGTATTAGAGCTTGGAGTAGTGATAACACGAGTATAAACACAAAAGCAAACAAAATGAATCGGAGCGCCTCGGTCACTGCAGAATCCTGCATTGCCAACTTAATGCACTATTTTACGTCTCATCTTGTTTTTTGTGATGTGGTCTGTCTCTTGGCCTGTCACTACCTGCATCTGGTGAAGTTTGGTTCTGCTTGCCTGCATCACCTGCCACTACCCATCCCTTTCAATAAACCTTTTAAAACTTACCTCTGTGTTTGGCTGAATATTGGGTTCACCAGCATTATCCATTACAGGTTTATATTTAAAATCACTTCATTGAGACAAAGGTGGAACCAAAGTCAAATTCTTTGTTTGTATGCACAAACTTGCATAATAAAGCTGATTCCGATTTATTCATTTATTGTCTTTTTGTTGTCAAGCAAATGTTAAATTAGGTTGAGATAATTAAATAAAACTAGCAATATAGCAATTATTACAATTTGGTAATACAGTAATTAATCAAAATTTTGCAGTCTCAGTTATGTAGATTATGTTATTGATGCTGCTACTGCTTTGTGTCTCATAAATCAGTGACAGCTAAAGATCACTGAAAAAGAAAAATACTCCATTCTGTACACTTTGACAAAGAAAAACGAATGTAGAGGCCTGAAAGTTGGCGGAAATAAAGCTGTATTAGTGGAAAGGTAAGGTTTTCCTTTGCTAGAAGTATGGTTGGGCTGTGTGGTAGCTAACACGTTCCAGCATTATGTGAGCTAGGCCTTGCCAAGCCGTTTGCAGTGTTCTCCTGAACAAAATATAAACCTAATCATTTTGCGCTCCGTGTCGGGAGCGCACATGCGGCAGGGAGAGCGAATCCAGTCCGCTTTGTCTCATTTCCAACCATCTACACGTGAAAGTAGAGATGTTTTATTTATAAAAAGAAGAGGGATGTTACTTTACCCTTCGGTTAGTGGGTTAAAACTGAAGATTTAACACATTGGCACAGGGTTGTTTGAACAGATTGAGGACATCTGGTTAATGGATAGTCACATCTGTTTAAACTTGGTTGATCCCTCAATAACCCGTTTTCAGAAGGTAAACGGCTCTGTGATCATTTGCAGATATTTCACAAAAATAATATTTGTTTTCTCTTATTAGATTATCACGTATCTGTCTGCTGAAACCAAAAATTCCCCTTCATGAATTTGTCACAGCTGTCTGCTTGTCCATTTATTTTTTGTTGCTAGATGGACCGGCAAGAACGGATCATATAATATGGTCACCATAGCCATGTTGAGAGTTACTCTGGCAGATACAGAAGCAGCAGTGTTTCGTTGTTACCATTATATCGCAAATGCAATATTCGGGACAGAGCTGCCAGCTTCACCACTCTACACAGCTTGTCCGACCAAAAGATGGCCGTGACGCAGGTGCACTGCCTGTTCTAAATTTAGTAATTTGACGTTAGGGTTTTTCTCTGACATGGAATCGTACCTGCTCCGCATGCACGTGCGCACACTGTGGCTAAACAGTTTAGAATTAACTCAAAACTTAGTAAACGCTTTATAGTGACTATTCAGCCGCGACGAACAGATCCAGTCTGCGGGAAATCAGACCGTCTGGCCGACTAAACGCTGCAGCAGCGGGGGTTATAACTGCAGTCTCTCCGGTGAGATCAGCCAGTCAGCGCGTCTGTGCCGCTCCCGACAAGTCCGAGCAGAATCAAAATTTGCTCATGATCCTGATGACTGCACAGGTGAGGTTTGGAGATGTACTTTCTCACCTAAAAACCTTTTAAAACAACTTTTTGTGATAAATTAAGGTTATAAAATCGACTGGCTTGTAAACTCCTCATCTCCTTACTGCTCCTCACTCCATCCTTGTGGCAGACAGTTTTTTCTTGCTTCACGGTACCCCGCCCCCTCAACAAACTCCGGGAAAGCAGAGAAAAGTACAGGGTCACTTGAGGGACCAAAGCCCCAGGAAAGTAAAGCCCCAGAGAGGGGAAATTGGCCAGATAAATCTGTATGGGAATGTTACCTGGCATTTGAAAAGCCCCGGGCTTCTCAAAAGGACCAAGCTTTTTTGAGTGGCAATGGAACAGGGGCTGTTGTTCATTTGGTAAAGCTCCAAGATCTAAAGTAAATTTCTTCAACAAAAAAAGTTTGCATGTTCACTCTGTGGGAGTGGAGCCCCCTTCTAGCTACATTGTAATAGCTGTAAGGTTGATGGTGTCTGATTTGAAGCTACTGATATAATGCTAAATTAAAGATACATATTGGCATTGTTTTAGGGAGCATGGGCTGCATTTGACAATCCGTACATCAAAAATTTACAAATGCTGATAATACGCTGAATATATACAACGAAACTCTTTGAGTTTGGTTAAACTTATTTTCTAATTGTAAAAGCTGAAAAAAAAAAAAAACTGGTTGCTTGGTGGCCATCAAGGGAACCTTAGATCGCGCCAAGCATCAAACATAGCCTTGGATGACTGTTCAATATGTTGAGGGAATTATTTGGGAGTGATGTGTGAAATTTCTATGTAAAAACAGGATTGTATGTTTACTCATCTTTCGGTCATATGTGTTGGGCTCTGTGCAGGTGGGTGTTTTTGAATGCGGGCTTGTTTGTTTGTGCCGTCCCTTTGCGAGCAGACGCCGCTCATCTGGAGGCAGAACAGAGCACTGGCAGAGCAGGAGGAGAATTGACAGATTATTCCCACATACCCAGATGCAGTCAGGCTCCCTTACTGCTAGATATGCTGTTGCTCATCAAGTTTCTTACCTTTGTTCTGTCAGTGTCACCCATTCCTGGTTCCAGGCATTCACGCTAGATCATCTTCTTGTTTCCCTCTGTCATTTCCAGGGATGGCTTTAACGCTAAAAACCTACCTTCTCCTCGCTAAAGGATCGTCTTGAAGTGCCACTCGGCTAATCTTAGCCAGAACAGGATACACAGTACCCTATAAACATTGATTATCCACAAATTAAGTAAGACACAACCAGCTGAACTTCAGTTTTTTTGCTCTATTTTTCAATCCAACCTCTAAGCTCACCTGTCATTTCTTCACTAGTGTTCCCAGCTGCAGAAGAAGACAAAACCATTGTTGTGATTGTGTGAGGGGCAGCAGAAGGAGGGGCTAACCCTGGCAACATTCATGCTAGACCTGATGACAAAAATCCCACACAATACTTTTTTCAAAGAAGGAAAACCACTCTTCCAGTTGGCAGTTCCCGTGTAAACAGGCTAAGACAATTTTCTGGCTTTGTTAAGAACAATGCTTCACTCATCCATTGTAGATTTGTGAAAAAAAAATGTTAACTGCAACTTTGCTCCCTATAATTAGCTGAATGACATGTAGGAAAATGACTTGCCACCTCCCACTTCAACACTTTCACTAATGCTCCTTTTCTACAGGTTCCGCTTGGCCTGGCTCTACTCAGTTTACTCGTTTACTTTTTTATTTTTCACTGCTTCTCACCGATTCCTTTAAAGTGTTAATGTCACACAGTAATGCTTAACAGTGGCAGCAGTGACAGCTGGAGGCGGGGCTGGAAATGCAACAGCCTCCGTGCGGAGTAGAAAGAAGCCGTGTTTCCATCAACTTTATTTCATCAAGTTCTGTGTCTAAAGAGAGCTTGGTTTGGTTTATGCACGTTTTTGAAGGTTTGCTGCAAAAAAGCTTGATAGAAAAAGCTACATTTTGAATAACTTTCTCAATGTTGCAAAAATGTTTTTTAGGCCGCTTGAGGTGGTTTTTGGTTTTTCCAAAAAACAGGAGATGGAAACACACTGGTGGAATAAGTTCTGACTTAGTGAACATTTACCTCACATGACTGATCAGCTGTTTCCGCTCTCTGCGTCTTCCCGGATATTCCCATAACGCTCATCGAATTACATTTCTTTCTCAAAGTCTCCGGCCACATTTTAACATCGTCTTGACATTCAGTCTTTTACCTTAAAGCAAGCCTTTCTGCACGGTGGATCTTCACGTAGCAATTACTTTAACTCTCTTCTCTTTAGTCTTCCTCAAAAATCTGTACATAAACTTCAAATGGTTCAGAATTCAGCTGCTCACATTATTACCAAAAACACCTGACTTTCTCACATCCCCCCCGCTCCAACACGATATTCACTGGCTCCCTGTTAAATTCAGAATACAATTCAAAATCCTTCTGTGCACATTCAAAGCCACCCACAACCTTGATCCCTCCCACCTTTGAGGGTGTAGAGACTCTTAGCTGACCATCCTTTGACAACCCTAGAGACCGACTCCTTCTGGAGGGATGGCGTTTCCAAGATATGAGTAGTCTTTGGTTTATCCCATACCCAGTATTTCACTAAATGACTAAAATTGCCCAACAGAGCTTACATATGAATTTAAGAATTTACTTGAAGCAAAAGGAACTCAGATCAAAGCAAATGTAGACCAAGTAAAACATAAGTCAGGAGCTCAAACAACTCTTTTGTTGTATCAGGACCCCATGCGGTTTGTTTATTGCCGTGGTATTTAGCAGCACAGTAACACACCAGGGTACCGTACTCTCACCCTTACTTTCTGCTCTTTACACCTCAGACTTCCTGTACAAGACAGACTTGTCTGGTCCGCAGAAATACTCAGATGACTCTGCTGTCGTTGGATGCATCAGAGATGGACAGAAATCATTCTCAATCTGGATAAAACAAAGGAGATGATTGTAGATTTCAGGAGAAACAGGAATTGTAGCAGCACTATTACCCTTCTGGGAGAAAAGGTGGAGGTGGTGGACGAGAATGAATACCTTGGTGTTCACCTGAACAACAGACTGGACTGGAGACGCAGCTGTGAAGCTGTCTACAAGAAGGGACAGGGCACACTGTGCTTCCTGAAGAAACGTAGGTCATACAGGGTTTGCAGCAAAATGCTGCAGATGTTCTATAAATCTGTTGTGGAGAGTTTGATCTCCTCAGCCATCGTCTGTTGGGGTAGCAGCACCAGAGCAACTGACCCAAAGAAGCTCAACAAGCTAATAAGGAAGGCAGGTTCTGTTGGCAGGGTCTAGAGGACTCCTGATTTTAAAATGAGGCTTTCTTCGTAAAATGAAGAACATTATGGACAACCCTGAGCATCTTCTTCATCAGACTGTTGTACAACAACAGTGTCTTCAGTCAGAGGTTTCACCAGATCAGCTGTAAGACAGACCGCTACAGGAGATCCTTCCTGCCTGCAGCCATCAACATCTTCAACAACTCGTTGAAGAAACCCCTGTAACATGAGTTACAACATTAAATTTCCTTTTGGAATAAACTTCCAATTTGTTTTTTTAAATAAATTGTTTAAAGCATGTTAGATTAGTCTTAGATTTCCTTTTTTATCCAACAAAGTTTCCTCTGTGTCATTTTTTTGTATTCATTTCCAAAGAAGGAAAAGTGAAAACATCCTTACATGACTGAAATGTAATTTAAAATGAATCCCTATCACACCTGCCCCGCAGGTGAAGACTGTCCAATTAGCATGCAAATGAGTTCTGTAGTTCAGCAGACCAAAACAAGAAACAAGTTTATTTTCTAACCAAGGACGTTTAGAATTACCTGGGGGGGTTTGGTGAGACAACAGCTGGAAGACGAGCAGAGCAGGATGAGGAACAGAGAGAACTGCATCTCATCTGTTACCAGCCTATGTGTTTCAGTTTAACCGTAAACGCCTAAAGAGATCAGACGTGATTTATTGTCAACGATTAGCATGGACCAGGAACTCGTAGCTGTAGCATCTGCAGAGCTGTGAAGAGGGGATGAGTTCAGGTCAACGTTTCAAACCAAATCATGCTCTGTGAAATGTTCTTGCCTTTTAATCCAGTCAGGCAAGCAAGATAAGAGGATGAGTATTGATATCAAAAGAGAAAAGGAAGCCTCCGAAGTCTTGCCAATATCTCCACAAACAACTGGGTGTCGGATTCCTACATTCCTACTTGTGGACAGAGAGAGATTTAAGAAACAGTTTGCCTACATAAAGGGCAATACAGTCATTTCTGTATGAATTAGATTAGAATGAGAGACAAAGCAGCCCCAGTTCTCCCAGCTTTTTATTGCGAGTGGTTTTGTGGTTTTCTGTGGTGTATCTGCTCCAAACAGGACAGCGATAGACCATGTTGTCTCATATTTTGAGTTGTTTGGGGGGATGAAATCGGCAGAATTCCTGGAACATTAAATTCTTGTGATAAACAGAGCCCACATTTAAGTCAAATAGAGAAAGATCAGCATAGGAACAGTTTCTAAACAGGAAGATCTAACAAAGACTGACAATACCTTTGCCATACTTTTCTTGCCATACCACAATTTCAAGGGTTTGTTTCCACAGACATTTACCCAGCTAAAGACCATGTTTCTGTGAGTGGCTCCCAGCAGTTCTGGTCCTGCAGGGCAGCAGATCAGAGCAACAGGCTCATGGAAACACCGCCTAAAGCTTTACCTCCGCAGGCTTCAACAGAACATGACGCCTCACTGTTCCTGCCAGACCAGATACTTGCTGCTGTTAAGCTGAAAATACAATGCACTGCCAGCCTCTAGCCTCAGGGAGCTGCACAGAAATCATCTTTTGCACATAGCAAATCATTAATGTTTGGTCCCACAGCTGATGCTTTATTAAATTACTTTGTTTCCACTAACCTTTTGTGGCAAAGGAGATGGAGGAAATCCTTCCAATGAGATGCAACGTCCTCCGTTTCCAAATATCAGAGGATTATTTGCTGCTAAAATGCTGTTGGATATCATTGGAGTCAATCTCGAGCGCATGCAAGCAAGCAAGAGGCTTTTGGAGGCAGCCTTTGTAAGCCTCGGGTATCTGACATTCAGAATAGATCAGGTTGCAATGAGCCTGTCAGTCACAGAAAAAATATCAGATAAATCTTTGTGTGTGCGTGTTGTGCACTTGTAGGTGTGTATTAACATGCAGGTTCCTCCTCTGTTTTCACTAATTTTCTGTCTAGGTAGGGTCGTTATGAGGAAAGTGACAGTTTAATGAAACAGGCAGATAAAAAGAAACTGACATTTGCTATCTCTTGGTGACATGCTAATTATGCCTGACACCTTCCCAAGCTGGTGCATCATTTTCGATTGTGCGTGCGTGTGTGTGTGTGTGTGTGTGTGTGTGTGTGTGTGTGTGTGTGTGTGTGTGTGTGTGTGTGTGTGTGTGTGTGTGTGTGTGTGTGTGTTGGATTTTCAGGTAATCTTTTGCGCTATGATTATACATGAGAGTGGGGAAAATACAGGATGAGAACGATCCTGCAGAGCGACGTTACCTTGTGTCAGTTTTATTCCTTTAATTGTCACGCATCAGCAACTCATGGGGGTGCTCTGCTTGTTTATGCTCTGTGCCTTCAGCAGAGTCTGGTGGTCTGATGTTAGCGCTTTACTACCACTTAGTGGCTGAAGTTCAGAATCAGACTCAGTTTTAATCGCTGAGTTTGTGCACAGAAACAAGACATTTGACTTCTAGAGATTACATCTTAAATTAGCACACTGAGGGGCAAAGAGTGCAACAACTTCTGTCACCATTGTTCTGAGCATCCACTTTGATGATTTCTTTCCTTCTATATCAGGTATTACCCAACAGCCACGGGCTTTTGATCAATATTCAATTTGACAATTGTTACAGATCTTTTCATTTCAAAACAATAATTTAATGTTTCAATGTGGATAATTTTTTAAAAAGCCTGTTAAAAACATTTGTTTTACTCCAGATTGGATACCAGGCAAAGGGCACATACTGATTTGTTTTATATTGCTTCTTTAATGCGTTGAAGGGGTAGTTCAGAATTTTGAAACAGCATTTTTCTCTATTCATTTAGTATAAACCAAGATTAGCCGGCCCTGGAGCTGAGTTCCCTGAAGCTAAAACGGCTAATCTGTGGCGAGCTGAGACCAAACTGGACTTCTACCATTTATTTACAACTTCAGTATTAAATAAATCATAGTAGTTTATTCAAAAGCTTATTTAAGAATGTGTCAATCGTCCTCAGGTTTGCACTGGGTGGGTATTTACTGAGAAACGAAACATACTTAGAAGAACAAAACCTTTCAAACCTCTGATTTAAAAGTAAAGTGCTGAATATAAATAGATTATTGTGATTGAAGTGTATCTACGCTATGGATTTTTACATCGCCTTACTTTTGTATCTATTGGTCTAATTGTGAATGCTTTATAGGTTGTGTTTGCAGTGCCTTACACAGGAACAATCATTGGTGACACACTTCCTCCTTCCTTCATTTTCCTGCCTAAATAATGATCACCTGTTTCCGTTAATCATCACTAAATATAAATTGGATGACAACCACTAAAAGGACTCAAGCACAGCTGGAAGGGAGAACTTGCTGTTTTTGTATGGCCCTCCATTACTCATCTGAACATCAAACCTGAGACAATTTGTTTAGTTAAACAGGGTCAAACTGGCAAATGATAGTCCCATTAAATAATAAAACAGGGCTAATCATCAAGCATACAATTTCATTGCATGAAAGATTGAGCAAAATGAGTAAAGCAAACTGATTTGTGCCAAGTATGGAAAAAAAACAATACAGGTCCTGGAAAATGCACTTTTCCTCTAAATGACTCGTCTCAAACATTTGGGCTTCCTCCAGATCAGTAGCTGCTGAAAATCCTGCAGGCGCTTTCCTTTTATCAGTGTCTCGCTTTTCTCCGCTCCTTATCTGCCTCCAGCTGAGCTTGCTGGCAGGATGCTCTGCTGCACCGAGAGTAGCAATGTCCACAGACAGACTGTTTCTTAATGCCAAGTGGTTTCCTGTCTCGGCAGAACTCTCCCTGCAGCATGTTTGCTTTTTCTACAGGAAATTACACTGAGTTCCTGCAATGAAAGACATACTGTTTTGTCAATGATCCTGGTGTCATGTGAGAATTCCACATAAAGGACCAGGATACAATATTCTCATACATTCATACAACGGTACGTTATTATTGTGCACATTGGTTTGTCCTGAATGTGTGATTACATTTTTAGAACAGGAGAGGGCGCTGTTGCTTGCTTATCTCCCCCCCCCAAAAAATAAATAAATAAATAAATAAACAACCAAAAAATCCAAGGGCTTAGTGCTACTATTACTGACATGTGTTCAGTAGGAAGGTTCTTTACAAAGATATTTGAATTTTGATTAAGGCTTTCTCTCCTGAACAGTCCCACACATCTGTGCTCTTACTCATCTGATTGAATATTAACGCTGTAGAAAAACTCATTGTCTTCGGTTTGCTGTCATCAGCCTGCTGGTTTGGCCTCCGCAAACAGGAACAGCCCGAACTTTCTATATATAGGCTATCTCCACTATTAGAGGTGGAAGCTTGAAACGACCCCTCAGAGTCTGAGTTGTTTCCTCTGACATGCCATAATTAGAAATGCTTGTTGTCCTTGATTGCAGACAAAACACGTTTTGCTCTCATGCTTCTCATTCATCAGCCACTCAGACTGGCCAGGGTCAGGCTTTTAGACTCGACGTCCCTGCCTGCAGCAAAACCACGGTACAAAATGTAATGTTCCTGCCACCAAGGCAGGTGCACAAGTATTCACACGTCTTCCACGTTTTTACGCATTACAGCCACGAACGTCAGCGTGTTTTATTGGGATCTTGTGCGATAGTCAGTAAAAACAAAGAAGGGTTTCCTTTATTATGATCAGTGCATATCCCCCTTTACTCAGATGACACTAAATCAAATCCATTGAAACCAAATGCCTTCAGAAATCGCCTAATTAGTAAATAGGGGTAACGTGTATGTAATTTCATATAGTAGAATCCAGGGAAAGGGTTTTTGCGAAGACCTCCGGTGAACATCATGAAGGCCGAGGAGCACGGCAGAGAGGTCAAGGAAAAAGTTGTGGAGAAGATTAACGTTTAGGTTCATAAAACTATTTCCCCACATTTCAACATGGAAAACTGTTCAATACGTCCTCCGTAAATTGAGTGTTGCCCAACTGCAAGCCGACCAGGACATGACCAGCATGAGCTGACAGGCAAGGCAAGGAGAGCAACAATCAGTGAAGCAGCCAAGAGGTCCAACAAGAGGAGCTGCAGAGATCCACAGCTCAGGTGAGAGAATCTGTTGACAGGACGAGCAGGAGCTGTGCACTCTACAAGTCCAGCCCTTATCAAAGAGCAATAAAGAAAAAAAAATGTATTGCTTGAACAAAACAAAAAAACGAAACAAAAGAAGGTTGTTTCCCCACAAGGCGTGCAGAGGGCACAGCAATCATGTGGAAAATGTGTTCTGGGTTCAATGAGGCAGAAATAAAATGTTGACATACGTGCAAAATGCTATGTGTGGATAACTAACACTCCAAGTGACCCTGAATGTACCATGGTGGCAACATCATGCTTTTTTTAAGCAGGGATAGCTGGTCAGAGTTGATAAGAAATAACTGGAGCTAAATATGAGACATTCCTAAAGAAAAAAAAAAAAAAAAAAAAAAAACGTTTTGAGGCAGCAAAAGATCTGAGGCACCTTTTAGCAAGACAACACTAAACAGACATCCTAAGCACCTTTCAGATTTTTATTTCAAAGACATTTTGAAAACCATGGATAATTTTCCTCCCACTTCACAATTGCCCGCTACTTTGTGTGGTTCTGTCACATGTAATACCCCCCCCCAAAAAAAAACATACATGTGCGGTTGTGACGAGACAAAGGGAACTGTTCCTGAGTAAAATGGATTCAGCGAGAACATCCAGAAAACACCTGCGACATCATACGCTTCATCGCCTGTTTCATAAACAAACTGAATATTAAGTTGGAGTTTCAGCTTTGTTGCCATACTGAAGCCAAATCATACTCATGCACAAAGTGAGAGGCCAAGGCTGAGAAAGCCCTGTTTTCTTTGTGCGAGGGTTATGGACAGCAAATGAAGCATTTATGGTTCAGAGAAATGGACATAACCGTCCAATGGATTGTCATGAATACTGACAGAAACTTTCTATCTCACACAAATCCTGTCGACAATGCAAGAAAATGTCAAAAACAGATGATTGTAAGTATTTAGATTTTTATAAAACTAGTTACAATTACTCGGGTTTAGTTATTCTTTTTTAATAAAATACTGTAGAGAAAGGGAGTAATAGAGCTGTACAAAAGTGCAACAGAAACACTGATTTGAGAACTGGCCAATCATCGTGCCGACACAATGACACAAAAGAAAGCATAATGAACGGAAGAAAGAAAAGAAAAATCCTGACTCAATTATCTAAAACTCCAGATACATATCCTGCCGTAGAGGAAGTTGGCGGATTGTGTCTCACATGATTTTAAACGTCCATTCCTCCGGTTGTCCAAAGAGAGACGAAGAACCAACTATTCATACAACCGTCCTTGTTCTCTGCTGTACGTACTGGGTTCCCTCTGGAGAAATGTCTCAACACCACCGTGATTCCAGTTGTGTCTTCTGTCATATAGGTCCTGGATTGTGAGGACTGTGAAAAGGAAAAACATGTACTGTACAGCGAGGGAACTCGAGGTCTAACAGACGAGCGACACTTGGGGTCAGACGGGTGGCGTGCTGTAGCGGATCTCGGTGCTGAACTTGTCCGCCATCTTGGGCGGTGGAGACTTCTTCAGCATGTTGTGCTTCATGATGACCTCCTCGTTGGCGTAGATCGGAGTGTCCGTGTCGTCAGAGTGGTACCCCGACTGATATCCGCTCGTCTGATTGGACGACTCGGAGGCCACGGACTCTTTGCTTTTGCAGCGCAGCAGCTGGCTGAGAGTTCAAATCAGGATAGGGAACGCAAATTTAGATATGAAAAGGAAACGAATGGCAACTATATTGCAGGATAGTATTGTATTGTTTCGTCCTCACCTGAAATTGGGTGTAGCTGGTAGCTGTTGATTTAAGTGCTTCACTTCCTCTGGAGAAAAGCCCATCCCGCTGTCTGTGTGACCCTCCTGCAGAAGAGCCCACAGTTTTAATTGCTCCATCGCGGCACGTAAACGCACGGCGACCGGGTAAAACATTATGACCACTGACAGTTGAAGTGCATCACACTAATGATCTCTTCACCATGGCACCTGTTAGTGTTTAAGGTGTATTTAGGAGGAGGTGAACATTTTGTCCACAATGTTGATGAGTCAGCAGCAGGAGAGACCAGCACTTGCAAGGATTTGAGCAAGTTCATCTGAGAGCCAGATTGTGACGGCTAGACAACTGGATAAGAGCGCCTCCAAAACATCTGCTCTTATGTGGTGTTCCTGGTCATTATCTACCAACGGTTGTCTGGAGAAGGAGCAGGATTGGATGGGTGACCAAGGCTCTATAATCCAGGATGGGAGCAAATAGATGTCACACTAATGAAGAAGGTTCTGATAAAAATGTGTCACAGTGCGTTGCATTTTCCTAACAACAGACAAGTGGGGTCGCCCATGCTGAAAAGGCTAATAATGGAGAAGTAAACACCAGAATTTAACAATGATGTACTGAAAGGAGTGTCCAATAAGTGTTGTGCATAGATAACCCACGTCACAAGTTGCAGGCGTCATTGCATCTGCTGCTACCAGATCTCCTGGTACCAGATACCAGGGTCAATGCCTTGATGGGTCCAGGTTTTTGGACAACACAAAGACCAAAACACTATTATGCCAGTGGTTATAATGTAACGCTAGATCGGTGTTAAACTTTATTAACATTCTGTCTTATTTCATTCATAGCTTGTTCCTGGTTGTGCAGCTAAGACTGAAGCAAAAAGCATTGTCTTCATTATGATGTGGCAAATTTTGCTGGTATCCACTTCCACAAGTCTGTGCCATATCTCCACATTCCTGATCAGTTGTATGTTATAGAAAAGTTATATCTCTGAAGAAATACAGCTCCATCTCAAACCCAAGCAGCTAAATCTCTTCTCACCATCACGCTGCTGTGCGCCAGAGGAATATCTTCAAAGGTCTTCACACTGAGAGACCGGCTGCATCTCTTGCTCTGCTGGGACAGCCTGTGCACAAAAGACACGTTTAGAGAAGCGCCACTCAGTATTTTAACACTTGCCAGCGAGAGATGATGAGAGAATCATGCTGACCCAAGGGATGATGGGATGTCGTACTGCGCTTCCAGGGTTTCCCCACTTTGAGAGCAGCTGTAGGGGCCCTTCGGCGCGGCGGAAAGTAAACATCCTTCTGCTTCACCCGCCGTCAGGGGGATATAATCCTTCCCATCCTGCAGATCAAATGGATTTAAATAGCATAATCTCAAACACACACTTGCTGAAGCAATTCTAAATAAATGGGTCGAATATTGACTGTAGACTTTAGAGACAACAAATATGCAGTGCTTCTGACCATATATCAGAGTACCTTACTTGAAGGTAAAGATGCAACAAATAAAACAATCTTTACTTGATGCTGCATTATCTCAATATATATATATATATTTTTTTTTTTTTTTGTCAATTCCATCCATTCGTTTAAGGACAAGAGACCTATTGTTTTAACACAATTGTGTATCTACCAAAGTAAGTTACATTCCCAATAATTCCTACACAGTTAGCATGTTTGTAACTCATTAATAAGAGTGTTAAGGAAATTGTGATTAGTAGTCCATGGATTTCTCTGTTTATAAGGTAGAACTAAGAAGTGACGCACACACACACACACACACACACACACACAAACACACACAAAAAACATTTCAAGCCACTATTTAAACTCAGAAAATAAGAGATTTCATTCAAGCAAAGCAGATGTGTGTTGATTTTCATGGGTCAGAGAATTGCAACAATACCCACTGATTTAATACAAAAACCCTGAATGTAGTGTCAGATGAATAAGTAAAGCGTTTAAATTTTAAAACAACTAGAACTGTGGCATAGCAGCATTTAACCTATATTTAATGTAAAGTCTGAAGGATGGTAAAGGAGTTAAAACTTGAACTGCAGGAAGGAGGAGCATCTTGGGGTCACAAAGAGTCCACAGCAGCCTTTAGACTATGCTCATGCAAACCAGCTGTGTGGGGGGCATGCCAGGGAAAGGTTTTGTCTTTCCTGCCATTACAAACATAGATTTGTGAAGTTTGCTAAACTCTATTTTAACTGGAACAAAAAACAGAGTATGGTGCTTTGTGACAAAGTTTAATCCAGACTGATTTCTAATCATAAATCGATCCCCCTCGATTACACACACCCCACCGCAAACCCTCCTACTGCATGAGGGCTGCATGCAGTGTCACATTTCCCTCAGTGGTGAGATTAAAGTTTGTGCGATCTTGCCTAAAGTTTTTATTTGTTTGTTTTTTAGTTTCAAATACATTTTTCTGCCTATGTAGTTTTAAATGGATGCATTTTGAACAGCCTTCTTCCCCTCAGCCTTATTCTGACTTGGCCCACAAGCCTTCAGATAAAAGACTGAGGACAAAAACATGAGATACGTTTACACCATTTTCATATTTGTTTGCATCACTGTCATAAGAAAAGAGCAACAGGTTAGATTTTGAGTCATGATGCGTTAGCAGCAAATTAAACTTGAATTTCCTTCTCAGCTGTTGTTCTTTATAAAGTCAACGCTACAGTTTTGATTTTAAAAAGTGATTTTTTTTTCCCTGTGTCCAATAACCACCCAAAAAGCTGATTTCACCACAGCATTTAGACCATTCTCCAAGAATTAAAAAATCACTTTAAACCAAATCGTCCTAAAAATCAAAATCTATTAGGGCAGTAAAGACTTCAGTAAAAACCCATTCTGAAGTTCTTTTAAGGTTCTATTTTAATAAGTCCTTTCATGGAGCACAGTCACTTCTTCTTCTTTGGGATTTTCTAGTTGATTAAATTCTCTGAGGACTGTACCTTAGTGACGTCCTCATGGTCTCATTTCTAAATGATGAACAATGACAAGCGGTCGGCTGTTGGACCAAATCTACATATGGGTTCATTTTGAGGTCGTGCAGCTCTGCTGATTAAACTGAAGCACGTACACATTTTTGCACGTACTCCATGTTTCTTCTGTCCCAATTGTAGTATCTTACAGGTTTCTAGTTTCTCTTACTCCCGAAACCATATATTTATATTGCATGTATTAGAGATTTTGTTTTATCTAACATTAGGGGTATTATAACTGCTGCTTTTATATTCATAAACCTTGCAGTGGAAAAAAAGTCAAAATAGCCTAGTGATGAAAAAAGAGCTAAAGCAGCCACTTGTTACATCCTATACAGATTAGAAATTGAACCAGGAGAATCTTGTACTTGAACAAAGAAACGTAGCAGTTTATATGCACAACACACCTTAGAGTTTCGCTTTAAAAGCACGTGTAGGCATCTAGCTCTTAAACTATTACATTCTTTTTAAATGCTAATACAAGAAGGCTTCTCGTTGGAAGAGCTGATGATCAAGGAAATTTGAAGATGAAGACAACCGTTTAAAACTACAAAGGCATGGAAATTTATTTGAATCTAAAACTCCATCCAAAACTTTAGAGAAGATGTCACAAATTTTATGTTTCCCATTGAGGGACAATAAGGATATTTATCTTTAGTAGGAATCAGACAGAATCAGTACTACTGCTAATAAAGGGTTCCAAGCCTGGGACATAAACACAAATTTGTTACAATGGCTGAAATAGCTGTATCTGCTAATCAGTTTAATGGATACAATGAACAGAAACTAATATTTTTATTCCATGTACAGCTTCCACACTGCTGGGATACAACAGTTTGTTTCAGCCGAAGCCTAAATATTGGTCTGGATCTAGTGATAAACAGAGAAACAGCCATTACTGGGGTCACAGACAAGAAAAAAAAGCATTAAAGTTATTATAAAGGCTGACCCCCCCCCCCCCCAATATAATTAAAATCAATCTTAAGTTAAAATAGTTACTTTTTTCTCTACATAGAGAAGAATAAGTTATAAAAAAACAAGGCCAGCCTCTCTTCCCACTCAGAGCTCAAACTTGGACGGACTAACAAACAGCATACTCTAAATACTTAAGCTTCCACCTAATGAGGAACACTTCATTAAGGATTCAGGATGTTTTGGTTTTGTCTAGAGCCAACCTGTTGTGCACTGGCTTGTAGAAGATTTCCCAGATGTTCAACCAGTTCTGCGAACGTGGGCCTGTCTGTAGGCCGATCCATCCAGCAGTCCAACATGGTCTGGTATCTGTTTGGATCACAAACAGAACGAGAGTTGAACTAGATAAAAAAAAAAAATTTGAGGGCTGTTCTGCAGTTATTTTTGCATCTTGACCTCACATTTCGGAGGTGGCGTATTCTGGAGGTCTCATCCTTGTGCCTTCTTTCAGCCTCCTGCAGAAAGACTCGTCGATGCAAACACCCGGGTAGGGAGACGCCCCTATGGGTAAGACAAACGGTGTTTCAGAAATGCAGAAGTATATGTGCATGTTGCAACATGTGATTAGTGTTAGGTTTACCCAAGGAAAAGATCTCCCAGAGGAGCACTCCAAAGGACCAAACATCACTTTGAGTTGTGTAAACCCGGTCAAAAATGGTCTCAGGAGCCATCCACTTCAGAGGGAGACGGGCCTGTATCAACACAAAAAAATGTACGTTTTACTACAACATTTAATTTAATTACATGATTAAAACTCCATGCGCGGGTTCCGAAGACTCACATCTCCCTTGCGAACATAGTCCGGGTCTTTATATACATCTCTAGCAAGACCAAAGTCGCATATTTTCACCACGTTATTCTCTGAGAGCAGAATGTTTCTGGCTGCTAGATCCCTGTGAATGCACTGCAGAGGACACAGAAGAAAATATACTCAAAGATACTAAAAAAAAAAGAGACTACCACCCCCAGTATGGAGGCCTAAACGACTGCAAAGAGACCCCATGTGTTTACCTTTCGAGAAGACAGGAACTCCATTCCCTTGGCAACTTGGAAGCTGTAGCTAATCAGGTCCTCCATGGTCAGATGGTCATCAACCGAGCTTTCTGAAATCACAGTTTGATGACAGAAATGTTTAAGCTGCCCCCGAAGGAAGAACATGGTGAAAAGATGTGAGCCATTTCCCAACCTTCGGTAGGGTAGCCGCCGGTGCTTGAAGCTTTGTCCTCAGCCGTTCCCGTGCAGATGTCCAGCTGAGCGACTTTTCCCAAACCCAGATCCCCTTCTGTCACGTCTTCGTCAGCTGGTGCCCACCTCCGGCTGCCGACTTGCTTTCTCTGTTCACCACAGTAAAACAGAAGCATCGGTTAATTTGATGAAATACACAGTTGATGTTTAGAGTTTTATATATGTATATACGTATACAAAATTGCTAAAGAATTCATTAAAAATCATTAATTTTACATTTGCACTGCTGCTAAAACGTGAAACAGAATGTCTGAAATTGTTTAGGCCTTTGCGATTTTTGAGCGCTTTAGGGACAATTTATAGTTCTTCTGCAGCCCAGATGGTCCATGCTGCTTTAAAGGATCCTAATTACCCTGATTAATGGGGAATCCCTTTTCTCATCAACTCAAGAGTTGAAAAACAGTAGTTCACCAAAGTTGTTTTGCAGCAAGTCGTGGCTAAAATAAAATACCTAAATGAGGACGTGAGATCTCACAGTTTGGCAGCTCATGGCTCAGGAAAAGGCTACAAGGCCATGTATAAATGTCTTCAAGCTGCAGTGGCCAGAGTACAAAGTGTTATTAAAACTACAACAATGCATGGTGGAAAATCTAATAGAACGTGGCAGGAAGTTAAAAATGACAGCTGCTCTGGCAATGCTGATGAAACAAGTGGTGAAAGAGAAGGATCATCAGCCAGACCCAAACGGATTGTGTCACTTCATCCTGGTGGGTTCCATGTGTGCAGACCAAGGAGGAAGCCACTTTTCCTTGGAAGGTACACAAAGTCCACCAGCCTTTGAAAAATCTCATGTGAGCAAAGAATAAGATTTATTGTGTCCTGTTCTGTTGTCAGATGAAACAAAAGTTGTTTGGCCACAATTGATTTAGCCTTTGTTTGGCATCAAGAAGAGGAAGCACTCAATCCCCACATTATATCTTCAGTCAAGCATTGTAGAAATAATATAATTATTTAGGGGGAGTTTCTTAGCCAGTGGAAGAGTTGACTAAAGTGCTGAAGACACGGGTGACCAACCAAAATTACAAGGCTTTGGAGCAGACCTGCCAGAGTCCAGACTTGAACCTGATTAATAATCTGTGCAGGGAGCTGAAGACTAGGATGATGCCAAAGAGGTCTTTCAACTCGCAGACTTGAAGCTCATTGCAAAAGACGAATGGTCAAAGATGTCAATGCAGACATGCAAAAAGCTGGTCAGCCGTTATGAGAAGCATTCGGCTGCTGTCATGCTAATAAAGATCTTTCCAGTGATTATTGACAAGAGAATTGATAGTTTTGAAATTGCTTTCAGAGAAAATAGTATTTTCCTCAGTAATACTCCTTTTACAATATCTGATCGTTTGTTATTCCAAATTGCCTTACAATTTCTTGGTTGACTGATGATACATTTAAATCTAAATCTGCTATGGCTACCCAATCAGGTTTAACAGTAACTTCCATGGCTTTCTCGGCGCGTGTGAAAGTAAATCTGTTTCCCCTTGGCACTCAGACAACAGTTCTGATGGCTACTCTGCCGGACACGACACATAATAGAAGACTAAAATAAAACTTGGCTCTCTTATTTAGGGTGTATTCAGATTAGTTTGGCCCAGAGGCTGAAGTTAAGGAGTTGTCCGAGAGCGGTCTTGGTCTGTCTTTGACTAGGCTTTAGTCTCATCCTACAAAACCAAATAATCTGGATTTGTACTAAATAAAGACGCTAAGAGTGAAGTCTTTAAGGGAAGAAACGATCTAATAGTAACATTTTCCATAGAAACTCTCTTCAAAATTCTGAATTTGCATAAGACACATCTACAAGTTAGATCTATTTGGTCCATCTTACATTACCGGTATGGGTCAGCTAACATTGTGCACCGTGGCTAAAAATATCCTTTGAGTAGTATTTGTTCTGTCTTTCGGAGCAGCACTTCCTCTGTGTAATCTGATTCAACCAGATTTCCTCTTATTTTCTCCCAAAAAGCCTGTTCTCTTTGCTATGATAACCCCCCAGTTTCACAGTCTTCAGCTGTTTTGGAAATAGCCAGGCAAACATGTCAAACACACAATCACCAGACTCTGCACGTGCAACTACAGAGAGCAACATGAATTAGCAGAGTGAAAATGTCAACAACCATATGTTTAAAACATTACTAATGTTACATGGGGGGGGGGTCATACAGGATTGTCTCATACCAAAACTTGGAGTTTGCCTTGTTTCTGATGGTAGAAAAGGGACATTAGAAAAGCACCCTGCTTATGGGCATACTTACTCCACATGACTGCGGTGTAAAATAACCCAATTCTATGCATTACATAGTCTGTTTTAGACAGCTATTGAAGGGTTGTGCAACAATGTGAGGCTACTATTGTGACTTTTTTCTGTATTGTGGGTCAAAACATTAAGGTGTTACTGGCTGCACCTTGTAGGGGCTGTACTCTCCACGCTTGCTCTTCAGGTAGCTGGACAGATTTCCGTGTTTACAGTACTCAACGATCACCATCAGCGGCCCTGCGGGAAGAAAATATGTGTCATTCACCTCCAATTAGCAAGTGAGATGTGCAAGGCCGCGTAAGTGATTAGCAGAAACAGATATAAATATATCCCTAACACTATATTAAACTGTGTGAAAGTTCCGGGATTTACTGTAAGATTGTTTTTGTTTTGTTTTTGTCTGTTTCCATGGCTATTATTACTTATTACAGAGCCACACTAAGATTAAACTTAAAACATCATCAACAACAACAACAACAATGACAACAAAAAGGAAAAGTACAAGATTAAAATAAATTTGAAATCGATAAAAATCGAACATTATTCAAGATCTAACATAATCTCATAATCCCTCACAAGTAAATTCTTTATGCTTTCATGCATATCCATTAACATAATCAAAATAAAACACCTTAGAGATAATATTTAAAAGAACTACCACAATAAAAACCATAAATGTGGAGGAATCTATACAATATATAATCATTCCAAATGTTAAATCAGTGCTGGAAAACCTTGTTGGGTTTTAACAAGTTCTTTAACTGAGATTAAAATAGACATCAATTGTCCAGCTTTCTAATAAACACTGCAACAGAATTTCAGTCAGGTGCAGCCTTTGTAGGAAATGCTAAATTGCCAAAGAACTTAACCTGAGAGGAATAATGCAATCTCCTCTGACTAGACTTTTTGTTTAAGAAACAGAAGTTGTTTTTATGCTTTAGGATTAATGAAATTACAATGTGGAGAAGCAAGAACATCAGCAACCTTGTACATCAGTCTAACATTTGACCATTTGTTCATATTTTCCATTCAGTTCAAGAAATTATATTTGTCTATTATTAAACAGTAGTGAAAATGTATATCTGTTTATAATAAAATTGGAAACGTTTCGAAACGTTTATTGTATTATGAAACAACTTTCATCCTTTCCACTGATATGGTTCTACAGTACACCCATGTAACTTTGATACCTGTCAAGCCAACTGTCTTAGACACATTAAGTTGTGAGCACCTCTAACCATATGTTAAAATGAACCATGGAGTTAATATATATATATATATATATATATATATATATATATGTATGTATATATATATATATACATTTGATCGTGACTAATATTGGTATAGTTTGTTTCTTTAATAGCATTAGCAAAAGCATTCCCTGCATCATGACTCACCCCCAGGCTTGGTGCAGGCTCCCAGCAGGTTGACGACATTGAGATGATGCCCAATGTGGATGAGAATTTTTAGCTCTGACATCAAGGCACGATACTCACTGGACGTAGCTCCCTCTGTAAAGGAATGACACAACTCTGCGTTTAAAGATTTCTATTGCAATAACAGCTTTTGTTTTTACAAAAGGAAGAGAAGATACTGACCCTTCAGCATCTTGACTGCAACCGTGGTGCATGTCGTAGCTTTCTCAATGCCAAAGGCAGCTGCTTCTACAACCTGACCAAAGGCCCCTCGTCCCAGCGGGTCACCTTCATCAAAGAAACATTAATCAGAGCTAGTATTGCTGAGTATTCAACCGTCATCATTGCCTGTCTTGAGGTCATGAAGCAATATCTAAGGTCTCTTTAACCTAGCCATGGGGCTAGTTTGTGAGGTCAACCACTTGTCGTAATCAGAAATACCGAAGAAGGACAGGGCTTGAGATGCATTTGCGATCTGTCTAGGGCATCGCGTCTCTCTTACATGGACCTCTGGAGACAGGCACACAAAAACCTACTGCAACCCCTCCTCCCATTTACCAGTCCCAAAATAAGATAAAGCAGGTGTAGAAAATGGGTGGATTGATGGATGTTTTCTCATTTGGACGTTAAATAGAGAAATTCCATCCTTCATTCAAAGGGAATGAAGGATGGAAGACTATAGCAAAGAAAATTACATTAATTGGTTCATAGTGTGCTTGTATACTGTGCATAAACCAATATGACACAAGAAAAAATAATTGTGGCAAGCTAAAAGGGAAGATTTCTACAGTAGTACTTGAAGATAAGCTTGGGGACAAAACGGTGAGAAGTCAAGGGAAGGTAGAACTGCTATGGACATGGATTACTCTTAGATTGAGCTAAAACATATTTGTTTATATTCGTATACAAGTTTTGTACAGTCTGGAAAAGCATAGAATTAGATTTCTTCCTTTCTTTAGGCCCGTTTACACTACACCTAAAAACCGAGCCATGCCGAGACCGGTCCGAGCTTGGTCCAGTTAACTGAGATAAATGCAGCCGTTTACACACACAGTAGTTATCTCGGTTATGGTTCCTCGGTTGCTCCTCGCCTCCTAGTGGCGATCTGCGGTACTACCGCTCTCTGGGATTGAAGGCGGGACCGAGCAAATCAAAATGGCGGCACCCGTCACATTCAGGATGTTATTGTTAGACAGATTTGGCTTTTGGGACGTGGATAAGACAAATGAACGTCTAATAAGGATTTACAGACGCGGGAAACAACAACAGACGCTGAGGTTCATAAGCAGAGTCATCACTGGAAACCGTGTGGCACGGTAAGGAAGCTAGTATTATTATGAATGTCTGAAATTTGTCTGAATGGAGTGTGAATCGGGACGTGCAGCCAGACACGCCGGGAAACCCGAGGACAGTTAGCTGATTGTAAGGGCATGACGCGGTCTGCTCATGCGCAAAAAAAAAAAAAAACAGTCCGAGACCTGCTCAGGAACTGGTCTGCAGTTAGCGCGGTCCGGTTATGTTTAGCGCGGTCCAGTTCAGTCTGCTGACCATTTACACACAAGAGTTATCTCGGTTACCGAGCTCGGACTGGTCTCGGCTCGGTTAAAAAAGTGTAGTGTAAACGGGCCTTTTGTGTCCTACTTTCCTTGCTTGTTTCCACCCCCCCCCCCCTTATACCCTCCCTTTCTCACTTGTACCTTTACTTCATTCTCTCTGTAGATCTGTCCTGTTGTCTTTTTATCTCTGTGACCCAGGTCTCTTCTTTTTATCTATCCTGCCTTATGTCCTCCCTTGGTTGCTTGCTTCCTTATGCCCTCCCTTTGGATAGATTTGTGTGTCCCTCTGTCTTTCCCTCCTTTCTTTCTTTTGTTTATAGTGTCCAACTAAAACCCAACCCTTTCTCCCTTTATTCCGTTTGTATGTCCTTCCGTCCTTCCTTCCTTCCTTCCTTCCTTCCTTCCTTCCTTCCTTCCTTCCTTCCTTCCTTCCTTCCTTCCTTCCTTCCTTCCTTCCTTCCTTCCTTCCTTCCTTCCTTATCTTCTGTTTTTTCCAGTTTCCATTTCCTAAAGTCTTTCCCCTGTAATATTCTATCTGATATAAGTCAATCATGGACTCTATTATTATTATTATTATTATTATTATTATTATTATTATTATTATTAAATAAACATAAGGGACTGCAAAGTCTTGAAAAACATGGAAGTTTTGCATGTGTCATCTGTAACTATATTCAGAAACCAAACTAACTGTCCTTCACAGCTTATAGATATACTAGAACAAGTTCTTTGAGAGAATAATAAACCTAAACATACATCCAAAGTACCAATTGAATGCTTTAAGCATTGAAAGTTAAACGTTTTAACACGGTCCCCAAATTCCATTCATTCATTTTATGTAACTGTGCAAGCCTTGCAGGGTCACAAACGTTCTGCTCCAGCGGTCAGTGAGGGAGAAGTGACGTACGCCGTGGACAAGTTGAGGCAAGCCAAGAGAATCACTGACGTTGAAGCTTTTCGCATTGTTAAAATTGAAAAACCTGTAAGGGAAGAACTGAATACTGCAGGAAAACGATGAGTTGAATGGCTTCATGGCAGTTTTCCTCCTCTTTCCCTCTTGGAAATCAGGTCATCTTTTATTCACTTGTCAACTAACAAAGGCGAAAATTTGGGCAAGGCATTCTGCCACTCTGCCGTGTGATTGTGTAAAACATTCTGTTTATTGCAGACCCATCATCAACTACCTCAGTGGGTATTGTGTTGGCTTAACAAAGTGAATGATTTGAGTTTGATTCTTACACGCTGCACTGATTGTCCTAAATGAAAACATAATGTTCTAACAACCTGACGTGATCTAGATAGTATCTACTACACTTTCACTTTGGTTTCAACCAAAACCGGCCCGTGTTGAAGGATTCTTTGACAATACTCTCCAGACTCGATGATGATCACATCTTACCAAGTTTCAGCCTGTCCCGAGGAAACTCCCATTTGTTAGCGTCATATGTGAGCCGCTCACACTGCTCGTCCATGGGCATGTCCTCCGAGTCCAGAATCATGGACAGGTAGCCGGTCTTCAGGTCCCCACCAGCTGGCTGAAACGTGGAAATGTCAAAGATGAGCGGAGAGGTAAGCTAAGAGTTAATGAGCTGCTCAGCTCTCCCTTTGCAGTACAATAAACTGCCCAGGCAGATTTCCAGTGACTCTGTTGCTATTCTGATAAATGGGGCCCAGTCATTGTTGCGGGGCTTACGTGACTTACAGGAGCTGAGTGTGGACTCGTTGTTCCCGGGTACAAAAGAGAGTGTCCTCTCAGAGCCAAACCAGTCGCTTCTAATTAATCATACACTCTCCAAAACTGCGTGTTTGTGCATACGGGTTTGCTCTGCAAAGCGTTTCCTATCATTGGCGGCAACAGCCGAGGAAGAGAGAGTGCGGCAAAAGAGTGAGAACACCGAGAGAGAGAGAGAGAGAGAGAGAGAGAGGGAATTACTTACTCTCTTTCGTCCACGGATGACAAAGACGATCAAAAGCCAGAAAAACATGGCTATGACCACCGAGCCAATGGGAACAATCAGCTCCACGTTAGTCTTCTCCTCTGCACCTAGGATACACACAAACACTGCAGATCAAACCAAGCTACCGTGTTTAAGAACCAGACTTTTTTTGAGGGTCAGAGCGTTGATTATGATTTCAGTGGCATGTCTTTGCGGGGTATCTAAGGTGTATTCAGAGAGGCTTTCGGTCACTGCGTTTGGGTTGTATGTGTACGTCTGAGATCTGGGTGAAGGAAGGAGACTGCTGGAATCTGGACTGTAAGCAAACTGATATTTTATCCAGTCATAACAAATGCTCTGGAGTCAGGGTGGAGAGCTTTGGCCAAAAACAACTTGGAAAAGGCCCGTCAGACACGCATTAGGGTGCCACCACATACTGTAACAGACCACCTCTCCCCACCGCTGCTCAGAGTGAGGAGTGTAGAAGAATGTTTTTTTGGGTGTGTGGGTGAGGCAGGGTCAGAGAGTTATGTGTATGCTTTTATTTTCTGAGAGAAGGCTAGTCTTGAACAATATAAGGGGATTTTCCCCCCTCATTCCAGATCCATTTTCTCATGTGAAGCTCAATTCACATGTCAGAGTGATTGCAAGGACAAATATTATTATTCATACAGCTCCACGACTATGGTCATACTACTTCTTTTGTATTTTCCTTACAGCATATACGTAGATTAGAGACCACATGAGTTCCATAAACTGATTAATTTGCTGAATTGTGTGCTCAGTATTCATTATTTTCTGTGGAATATCTGTTGTTTTGGATTTTAGGTGATGGTATTAAGCTTATTACATTGTTCAAAATTGTGTTGGAGTAACTTAAATAATAAATTAATAATATTTCTTAGTATCATCTCATAGTATCCATGTCTTATCCCATTACAGTATTCTTCAATGTACTTTGACATTTTTGTGACTAACTTAAAGTCCCATTTACTCTGATATTCATAAATCAAACGCAATTGCATTGAGAAGTCCCCTAAATGCTAATTGGAGTCCAAATGTGTTTCATTTAATCTCACAGCTGTTCTGTCCTCACAGATTTGCCAGAGAGCATTTGTGAACAAAGAGCATCATGAAGAACAAGGAGACAGGTCAGGGAGAAAGTTGTGAAAATGTTTGAAGCAGGGTTAGATTGTAAACCAACACCTAAACCCAAACCTTCTTCAATCCATCAACGGAAAGTGGGAAGAAGCACAAACTGTAAACCTACCAAAACATCATTGATGTGCAGTCAGGGGAGGCAGGGAGTGCCTCACTCGTAATTATGACAACTAAAATACTAACAATAACAAGAGAAAACCAATTTGTCCACTTGACTGTTCCATGAATTTGTTTTGATTTTAATTTGCTCTTAGCATGATTTCAACATTTTCATGGTCAAGAGTTCTGAATTTACACATTGCCTGTTCAAACACATGGGAGAAGAGGCAGTGAGGAGCCGTGCCTCTCTTCTTACGGCGCCGTGCCACACACAATGACAACCACAGCTTAGAAGAGAGAATCTGTTGACAGCATAGTTATTAGCACTGAAAGTAGAAAGTCATAGGAAGTCCTGTTTGTGATGGAGAGGACATATAAACATGTGGATGAAGGTGCTCTAGTCGAATGAAGCCAAAACTGACATTTCTGACTCATATGTAAAACACTATGTGTAATAGCAACAAATCCACATCACCTGAACGCACCATTTCCCCTGTGGAAGGGCTGCAGAGCAACAGCAGGGAAGCTGGCCAGAGTTTATGTGAAGATGGCTGGAGCTCAATACAAGACAATCCTAGAAGATAACCGTTTAGCTTCCAGCAGGAGAACAACCATAAATATATAGCCAGAGCTACAATGCAATGCTTTAAATCAAAGCATGTTCATGTGTTTCTATACCCTTGATAAAGTCCAGGCATAAATCCAATTGAGAAGCTGTGGCAAGATTTGAAAACAGCCCATAAATAATCTTTCTCCAAGCTATTCCAGTCTAGCTCTGGCTGTTGCGATTGTATCTCTAGAAGGTGTACCTCTGCCCTAGTTTCAAGTCTTTTGCAGGTTTTATTCTAGGGTTGGCCAGTATCAAGCTCCACCGGTCTTCCCATAAAATTTGGCAATATTCTTCTTTTGTACAAAGAAGATCGTACAAAACTTTCTTCGGGTGTGAAAAGCTGGTAGAGACTTTCCCCAAAACACAACGTTCAAACGTCGATTCTAGAAACGATTGACTCGGTGGGGCTGAATAAAAATCCATGCTCTACTTTTTCTATTTTCTTTGTCAGGAATTTTTAATTTGGACTCCGCCAAGGTTGCCCTCTGTCACCGATTCTGTTCATAACTTCTATGGACAGAATTTCTAGGCGCAGCCAAGGTGTTGAGGGGATCCGTTTTGGTGGCCTTAGGATTGCGTCTCTGCTATTCGCGGATGACATGGTCCCATTGGCCTCCCTTAGAGATAGGGTGAGGAGCTCAGTCATCCGGGGAGGACTCAGAGTAGAGCCACTGCTTCTCCACGTCGAGAGGAGCCAGTTGAGGTGGCTCGGGCATCTGGTCAGGATGCCTCCTGGACGCCTCCCTGGTGAGGTATTCTGGGCACGTCCCACCGGGAGGAGACCCAGGGGAAGACCCAGGACACGCTGGAGGTACTATGTCTCCCGGCTGGCCTGGGAACGCCTTGGGATTCCTCCAGAGGAGCTGGCCCAAGTGGCTGGGGAGAGGGACGTCTGGGCCTCCCTACTGAAGCTGCTACCCCCGCGACCCGACCCCGGATAAGCGGAAGACGATGGACGGATGGAATTAATAAAACCACGCGTTTGTTTCTCTTACCCTTTTACAATCATGCAAAACTTTGTGTAAGTTGCAATGTGACAAAATGTGGGAGACAGCTGTGGACGGGCGAACGGCAGAAAAGCAGCTCAACAATCAGCTGCTTGTTGCAGCAGTCAGTCACACTGCATGACTTTTCCAAAATATTACACAACGCCTGATACTTGTCGTGGATCATCCTCAGGAGAAAACTAAATCAGCTGTCAGCGTGTCACACTCAAGTGACCGAAAGCCTTTTGATTTAAGTTTACAATTAAGGATTTTCTTTTCAAAGGATTTTGGCATAAATCACACCTGGATTAAAATCCTTAAATGAAGCCTTCAGATGCATCAGAACAGAGCTGTGAGCTCCTTTTACTGGATCCATATTCTGCTTACGGGAAAAGGATCACGTAGACCCTTCTAGTTAGAGCATTTGTTTGTTTGTTGTTTTTGCTCCGTCTCTGCGTTCGGGACAGAAAGGCATAGACAACAGAGCAGAGGCTGAAGCTGGGGCAGGGCTGGCCTCTCCCTTTGTCCTGCAGTCCCCTCATTGTTTTGGATTTAAAAACTCCCAGGAGGATGTGCGTTAACTGGGCCAACTTCCTGTCACGCGGAACAAAAGTTATTCTCGCTCTCTTTGATATCGAAAATGTCATGAGTGTAATGTGATGCTAGAGGACCTTGATGATAGTCATAAAAATAAATGGCTTGTGGGTGTATTCAAAAAGAAATAGAGGCTGAAATCTTTCTTGTTACGTTTTCCAGACTGGGAAACATTCAGGCATCACTGAGCCGGCTAACTGGGCACAGGCCCAGATGCCCAGCGGGTGAAGGGGCCTCAAAGCTTTTATGCAAAGACACAAATAACAGAGACTGAAAGGAGAAACTACAAAGAGACGCTGAAAACAATGACAAAAATCCACAACTTCTTGAACAGTAAGGGCTCCTGCTGTCATATTTAAAAGTTGCTGTGATCAGCTAAATTTCCGATCTTTCTAAGTCTCATCACCGATTCTTATTTGGATTTGGGTCTGGACTTTGACTAGGCCATTCTAGCAGGATTTTGTCCAGGATTCTCCTGCATTTAGCTCAATCCGTCTTCTCATAAACTGCCTGACTTTTCGTCCCCTCAGCATGATTTGAGCATCACTACCTTTCATCATTGTACAAGGTGATGTCCACTGTCAGCTGTCTGCCTCGCATAGCATCTAGGATCAGAAGGTTCAGCTTTGCTGTCATTCCACCAAGGCACAAACTTGAACATGTTTGCTTTGTCATGTCACCTACTCGGCTTGAGGCAAATTATATATTTATTTTAGCAACAGCTTTTTTCTTGGTGCTCTTTCATCAAAACCACATTTATCAAGTGTTTAGCTCAAAGTTGACCTCTCCATAGATTCTCCCACCTGAGCTGTGAAGCTCTACAGCTCCTCCTGGGTGACTCTTGGATTGTTTTGGTTAACATTCAAACACATTAAAGTTTCTGAAAGTAACATGACAAAATACAGAAACCTTCAAGGCAACGAATCCCTTTACAAAGCCTAATATACAAGTAAAAAATAGATGAATCACTTTTGTAAAAATCTGACTAATGTTTGTTAAAAGCAGACAAAAATGTTAATTGGATTTTATTTTGGATGCATCATTTGGAAACCAAAGATAAAGAAAAACGCAACATCTTTGCAAAAACAATAAATTACATTAAAGTTTCTTGTATTATTGCTCATTCTATAGTTTTTAATGAAGTGTGGTGGAAGGTTTATCCTGATGTGTTATTTTTGCCATGGTAAACGAAAATGTTTTCAGAGTTGTTATAATCCTATTTTGGGGTCGGATGATCACATAAGCGTTGCAGCTATATTGCAGTGTCTGTTTTTGTTGATTGTAAAATGCTGATTTTACTTAGATTGTGCATGATGATTTTCTACTATGTCTTTACAGTTCAATGGTGCTCATGAACGTCATAGTTAAAGACACAAAAAGACATACCACAACTTCCAAATGGGGAGGGTTTGAATCTATCTGTGCAAAGAAACAAAGTGCATTCGGCACTAGTCGTGTCACAGACTGACCTTCAACACTCAAATAAGCCTGCGAGGTGTCACAGCCACGGCTGTTGCATGCCCTGCACGTGTACAGACCGCTGTCTTCCTTCTTCACGCGCTGAATGGTCAGGTTGTTCCGGTTCAGGATCACCCCTGAAAGCAGCAGAGGAGCAGGTTCGGTTTAACAGGTGTGTGAACTCATGTGGTCACAACAGGTGTGCAGAGAAGCAGAGCAGGCCTCGTCCCACCTGAGCCCTTCTCCACTGTCTGGTTGTTTTTGGTCCACTCTACTGTTGGGGTTGGCGTGCCCACAGCGTCACAGTGAAGAGTGATGGTCGCGCTCACATTGACCTTTTGGTCGGTGAAGTTGTTACGTATTCTCGCAGCCTCAAGATCTGAGGTACGGATAGGAAGTAAAATGGGAGAAATGACAGTGAGTTGCATCATTCAAGGCTGGCCAGGTATAATTCAAATATTTCTTCAAACAATCTTAAATCCCATTTTTCACATGTTCTGCTGACAGGTGTTTCAATCCCCACCTCTGAGAGACAGGCGGCGCAGGATGCAGGTACTCTTCGCCGTCTTGATGTTCTTCACCTGGCAGGCATACAGACCCTCATCCTGACGGGACGCGTTGGGCAGCTTCAGCTCCAGCGTGATGTTGCCCTGCAGATTGGACAGCACAGCCTGCGGCAGAGGCCGCAGGGTGAGCGAGCGACACGGCAGGGTGGACTCAGCCAGCCCTGACTGAGACACGTTGGTGACACGGAACCAGGCCAGTTTGTCGTACAGCAGGTGGTCCGCTTTACACCGCAGGACCACGTCTTCCTGCTCCATTGGCTTGTCAGAGGGAGACATGCTCACATCGAGATCACCTAAAGGTGTAGATATTGCAGATCAGACATGTTATTGTGTCTTGCTAAAGTACTAATATTGCCACTTTGGAACTACAAACTAGGTATTTAATCGGGATTTCAATGCATTTAAAGCACAGAGTAGCACATAAATAAAAAGTAGTGGAAGAAAGCCACAAGGCTTTCAAAAATAACTACAGCAAAATTCTAAAAAGTATTTTGCTCCGTAAAGAAACCTAACAAAATAGAGTGGAAGCAATTGCCTTCAGTGGTCACCTAATTAATAAATTCAGTCTAATTGTGTGTTGTGTGTTCTCTGTATGACCATAGCTGTCCAATCATGGCTCAAGATATAGCACATAGCACCCCACATAGCACCCCTCGTGACCCCACAAGGGATAGATGTATTAGAAAATGGATGGATGGATGGATCTTGCATATACAAGTATATGTATTTTTTTGTATTTCCCTCTTCCAGGTGTCCCGATTGGGGTGGAGTAGGGCGGGCAAAATCAACTTGGGCCGGTGGAAAAGGGTTTTTAGATCCACAGCTCTGCAGGGAGAATCTGTCGACTCAACAATTTTGAGTTGTACACGTCACAAACACGTTGTACACAACTGTCCTTAATGGAGATCAGCAGGACGAAGTTCACTGTTTGAAAAAAGCCATGATATATCCCACAAGATTTACATGTAGGAGACACATCAACAATATGGAAGAAGGTGGTACTGTCAGATGAGACCAAAAAGCATTAACTTTTTGGTCTACAAAATGTTAATGTATTTTGGGGGATACTGAATACAAATACAAGCCACACCATCCAGATTTTTTATTCAAAGAAAAAAAATAAACACATTTTGTTCCTCTTCACAGTTATGCACTACTACGGTACTTTGTGTTGGTATATAACTTAAAGTTCCAAAAAAACATTGATGTTGTGGTTTTAATGTGACAAATGTTAAAACCTTTAAATGACGTAAGTACTATCAAGGGCACAGTGAATGCTGAAACTGAGCTCAGGGCTAGAAAAAAAACAAACTCCATGAAACAAACCAAAAAACACATAGCTTACGTGTTACACGGAAAAAGATGTTTCGTTCATCCTTCCCTACTTTGTTGGCAGTTTTGCATCTGTAGAGGGCGTGTGTCTCGGCTTTTTGAATCTTCAATGCACTTATAAACTTCTACAAATGAAAAAAGAAAAATTTTCCCCACATTATTACATGAAAAATTTACACTTGATGTTAAATATGTAGTAATAAAAGATTTAACTGGAGAATCATTCACATTTTGAGCTCGATCAATGCTATCGATGATTTCCACTTGGTTGCGAACACCGCTGAGGGAGATGTTTTTCCAAGCTATGCAGTACTTCAGCTGCTCGTCAGTGTTGTTCACCAATGGCCTGAAACACAGAATAAACAACATCTAGGTAACACTGAAACATAAATAAACAAACCATTTTATTAAGTAACACAATTTTTACAGACATAGTCACAAAGCACTGTATAAGATTTCAGGATCACAAACAAACAAATCCTGGGACATGATGACATGGGCTTAAAACTATTTAAAAATGAAATTAACTTATAAGAAAATGTGTATGAAGAAAAATGCAGAGACACTAATGCTGAAATAAACCTTTGATAAATGTCTGGCTAAATAGGAAGGACTTCAGCAGTTTTTTTTCTCTTCTAAGAATCCAATGATTCAACCACAATCTGAAAGGGTTGATCTAGGCTATTCTAGCAGGATTGATCTGCAGGTAATGACTGACAAATTGTGATTTGGAAAAAAATTTGAGTTAAAAACTAAAGATTTAGCTAGACAAATAGATAAATATACCTGTGTCGGCTCATTCAGGGCACTAATATTTTAACATGAGTTTTAAACCCCACAGCAAGCCAGTGTAATGACTATGAAACAAGTGTTATCAGTGATGCTTGTTAGAACATGTTAATAACTTTGGCCGCAGGATTCTGTATGACTTAGAAACAACGTGATGCTGGTCTAGTCCAGTGAACAACGTGATTATGGTAATCTGGGCAACAGGAAACATTTTTTCTACTTCAGTGGACAGCAGAACAGGTTTAAGTTTAGTATTGTTCCTTATTTGAAAGAAATAAGATGTGGACTTTACATGTGAATCCAGACGTAGGTTGGAATCAGAAGTTATCCATTCAGTTGTAAACATGGAAACTGGTGAATGGAAAGAAAGAGCTTAAATAATGTTTAAATATACTTCAGATGGGGTTTAAACATTTTTTTCTGCTTTACTGGATGTCAGATGAAGGTAATGATCAACCAATCAGTCCCTTTATCAGAGCAAAGCAGTGGCTCAAGATGGACAGCTTATCGAGCTAATGTGGTCAAAAAAGCACATTCAACTGAACATGAGACGTAGATAAAACTAGTAATGAATGCCATAAAAGGACTGAATAACACCTTCTTGGGAAACAAGATAAAGTGAAAATTACAGCGGACCAAGTAACAAACCCTGAAGAACCCCACTAGTTAAGGAAGCTTTAATAGTGGAGTATTCACTAAACTTTACAGAGTAACTCATATCTTTGATTAGGAGAAGAATCAATCAAATAAACAGCCAGAGATAATGACCAGATGTCCAAGCCTACTGATAAAAAATATTGTCTCCAAAGTACCAAATGTTGTACCAAGATCAAGTCGCCCAGGCAAAAAAACAATTCCTAGCATCTACAGCCATCAAAAGGTCGCCGCAGAAGTTTTTTTTTTCTCATCAAATCAATCCTATTGGCCAATAAGTTGCAATATATTTATATACTTTGATTTAGAAATAATTTTCATATTTTTTAATTGTGGCCTTTCTTCAATAAACCTTTTTTCCCCACTGATATAAACTGAAACCAGTGTTTTACGTAGAACAAAGAGAGGTGGGAAATGTAGGAGTGTTCGCCCAGCATGATTGTAAAATTAAATAACAGGGAAAATAAAGCACCGAGAGGACATACAGCTCCAGCAGGGAAACACGCTTTCTTTTTCAAGTCACTCCGACAGGAACAACAGGAAATGTGGATCTGGACTAAGGAAACGCTCTGACGTGTAGACAGAAGATAAGGAACGAGCTGCCGGCCCTCTCTGGTCTAAACCTCCTCTCGCAAGGCACACAGACTGTCTTCTTTCTATCAACACTTGTCAAATCGCTGCTGGATTCACTGAGGATGTTGTTGTGTAACTACACAAATGTCCAGGATGCATGTGGACAATGCTGCGACCCAAACCAGATCAAATTACAGCAGCTGCTGTGTAGCTTCTTGTTTGAGCACGTTTGAGAACATTCTGAGTCTCAATAATTGACGCTGCTCTAAAAACGAACTTTTGTGATGGGAAGGAATCACATCCGCTGATCTGCATCAGGGTCAGAGTGTACTCTCATTGTCCCTTCTCATGTTTTCATCAACATCACGAAAGCAGCCATTCCTCTTCCAAATCAACAGGCTGCTGACAAAGAGTCAACACTACTACCAGCAGTGATGGAAAACCGTGACTTACAAGAAGGCCCCTGGACAGTCTTCCTTGGACATCCACTGCCACTGGACGTACTCAGGTGTTGGAATTCCACGTGCGGTGCACCACAAGGTCGTGCTTTTGCCGTACTCGTACACGTCACTGTAGCCACTCCCCTTCTCGATTATCTTAGGGGGTACTGTAGGAGACAACAAAGTCCAGTTATCAAAGTCTCTAAACAGAACCCAGGGCAGTGAAAAAGCATTTGCCCCCGTGCACATTTCTTCTGATTTTGTTTTTGTTACACTAATCTTTCAGCACCAACAGCAACAACTGCCCTCTGGAGTTTGCGATAACCGGCAAAGAGTCTTTTACATCACTGTGGAGAAATGTCGGCCCACTCCTCTTTGCTGCATTGTTTCACTTCGGCCACACTGGAAGCTTGTCGAGCAGAAACAGCCTGTTTTAAGGTCATGTCTCAGCATTTGAATCAAATTTAGGCCAGGATTTTGACTAGGACGCTCCAAAACCTCTGCTTTTTTTTACCCATTCAGATGTGGGCGTGCTAGAGTGCTTTGGATCATTGTGCTGCTGTATACTCCAAGTGTGCTTAAACCTAAGGTCACAAACTGATGGTCTGGCAATTCTTCTTTTACCGGGTTTTTCTTTGCTAGTAAGCAGAATTTGTGGTCCCATTACTTACAGCAAATTGTCCAGGTGCTAAAGCAGCAAACCACTAACATATCATCAAAATACCACCACCATGTTTGACTGTAAGGACATTGTTTTTATTCAAAAAATGTTGTGCCTACTAACGGGGAGCACACCTTTCACAAAGGGCCACTCTTGTGCCATTGGCCCACAGAGCGTTTGTTCAAAAGTCTTTTTTTTTTTTTTTTTTTGCATGCACAGGCAGTTGTTTGTGTTTTATTTGCTGTAATTTTCTCATTGAATTCTTCCATGGATGCCATTCTGCTCAGTCTCTTTCTTATTGTTGAATACCATACCATGCCATACCAACTTTATTTATGAAGCACTTTATACACCGACAGGACCAAAGTGCTACACAATCATAAAACAATCATGAACCCTGATCCGAACTACGCCAAATGAGGCCTGCAGCACTTTAGATATTCTTCTGGGTTCTTTTGTGATCTCCTGGACGAGTCTTTGATGGGTTCTTGGACTAATTTTGGTGACTCCTAAAAAATCAATCACTGTTCCATGTTTTCTCAATTAGTAGATAGACTCTTGTTGAGCTTTGCTGGAGTCCCCAAGCCTTAGACACTTTGTAATCCTTCCCAGACCAATAATTGCCGATGACTGATAGATTATGTTGGTTCTCTTCTGTTTTTGAATTTATTTAAATTGGTGCATGATGTGTTGATTTTTTTAAATCTACTCCATGTTCTCAGATAAGATCTATTTCAGTAATTCCTTGATCTTGGTCTGGTTCTACTCAGGCCTGGATCTGGCTACTGAAATTGAACAGAAAATGTGGTAAGACAGTTTTTTAACTTAAAATAGTTAATTTTTTCCATAGTTCCATAGTTATTTTCTCTTCCTTATCAAAATCCTCCTTTGGAAAATGCTTAGTGTGTTTGGTCAGGTTATCTTTGTGTGATATTAAAATTGTTGAGAGAATCATCAAAAAGCAAAAACATGGAAAAACTGTAAGCAGGCAAAGACACTTTCACTTCATTGCACCTTTTCAAGTTCAAGCTGAAAAGGTGAAGCAGCCAAGAACACCTACCATTTACTTGCAGCTTAAAGGAGCGTCTCTGTTCGTCTTTAGTGATCTTGTTGGTCAGGACCACGGTGTAGATCCCCGCATCATCCTCAGTCGCCCCACGGATTATGAGAAAATCCCCTTTGTGCTTTATTCTGTAGTTATCCTTGGCTAGAGCTTGGCCGTCTCTTAACCTGAATAATCAGTGGAGTTAAACATCATCTGCAAAGATTCCTTATGTAATGCTTTTTTGTGACATATAGCTGAAGAAGTGCATCCAAAGTCGCGATTGAACCCCTGTTCAGGTAAAGCTATCCCTGTTGTGCTGTGGACATACCATTTCAAGTTGGGCTCAGGGTAGGCTGAGTACTTGACAGGGATCTCGGTGGGTCGTTGATCGCCCACGTTCACCTCCCACACCTCTGGCCATGGTTCGGTCACATCAATGAAAGGCATTTCTGCAGAAATACACAAGTGAGCCAAATGTTATCATCGTCTTTTAGTTTGCTGTTTTAACCGATCAAACAGGGTTTTATGAAGGAGTTTTGAAGTACAAAAATAACTGTCAAATAATAATAATAATAATAATAATAATAATAACTGTCAAATAACTAATGTATCTAATGTAATGTATCTGTATCTTTACACGGCAGCTGTATTCATATTGAGATTACATGTGCTTTTTATTTGCTAAGTAGCTGTCTGCTGAATGCAACTGGTTGCAAAACTCAAATGCAGGCCACACTTTTCAGATTTACATTTGCAGTAAATTGTAGAAACTGAGTATCTTTTTCCACTTCAGAACTATACACTACATCATTTTCATCTATTAAATCAAATCCTAAAGAAGCCCATTGAAGTTGGTGGTTGTAAAACCACAAATTATTAAAAAAAAAAAAAAAGCTCAAATCAACAGGTATAAATATTTTTCCAAGCCGTACATGAAACCTTTATACCTTATTAACACTGGATATTTAAAAAGAGTTGTAAATGTTTTAGCATGAGTTTTTCTGCCAACCACCACTAAGAATTATGGCCTTTTAAGTAGAGTTTTACATGATTTGTTGTTGTTGTTGTTTTTTTCTCAAAAGAGATAAGAGAAACATTAATATAAAAAATTGGATCCATTAAGGAGATTTGAGGTACTGAATTAACGAAAACAACTTTGGGGACAGGTAAAGTGTGACATCTGTTGGTAAGCGTGGCGTATAAAAATAAATCATATGGGGTTAGATTCAAACCTTTGGAATGTGGAGATGTTTTCAGAATCTCAATATCCCCTTTTTAGGGAGCTAGTTTCATTCATAGAATCAGTCATTCATTAATTTCCCAAAACATATCAATACCGCCCACGGTCTCTGAGGGGTCAAACTCTTTTCTTTTGTTCCCAGGTAAGGGGTTGCTTACGCTCAGGTCTACTTCTACCTCTTAAGCCCCAAGCCATTCTCCTGAATGTATGCTCAAAATAACATGCTTACATCTGACTACAATTTAAACATAGACAGGAATCCACAGAAATGTCAAAATTGTTAGGAAAACATCGTTATTATCATAACGAATATTTAAATAGAGTTTGTAACTGCTGAAAATAGCATTGTGCAACAACACGTTTTAGGTGCACCCACCAAAAACTGTAAGATATGCTGACGCGCTTTTCTCCATCTGCCCACTGGAAGCGGTGCAGGTGAAATCTCCAGAGTGATCCACCGTCACGTTCTCCACTATCAGAGTATTAGACAGCTCCAGAGAGTCCCACAGCTTCTTCTTGTGGGATACTGTGTGGGAACCGCCGTCTAAGTTCTGGTGTGGGAGCACACAACAGACACATGGTCAGAGTTTTAAAGCAGTTAGATGACTTACAGCCACATAATGGTCTAAAGAAGATAGGATGTGTCTTTTTTTTTTTTCAAGAAAAAAGTTCTTATGCACAGTGCCTTGAAAAAGTATTAACATGACCTTTTTTAAACTCTTACTTTAAAACTGAAAACGTTCACGTGTTTCATTCGGATTTCACCAACATAAAGTAAATTAAATTTATAACTGACTTTCAAATATCAATTCTCAGAAATAAAAGTGTGAAATATCCATTGCTTTAGATAAAATCCACTGGAACAATTTTCCCTTGGTAATCACCAATTTTCAAATGAGTGAAATTGGTCCGAGATTTATGGCAAAAGTGTAGCCCTACCAAGACATTGGTTTTTACTCCTAAAATAACCTGCGAACAACATGATTAATGAATGAAAAAGTCAGGAGGCCCAATGTAAACCAAGAGGAACTCCAGAGATCCTCTGTTCAGAACCCACTGACAGGACTACCACTACCTTTACACTCCCGAAATCTGGCCTTTATGGAAGACTGGCACAAAGAAAGCACTAAAAGTCTGGTTTGCAGTTTGCCTTTAGTCATAGCAAGCATATGGAAGAAGGTGCTCTGGGTAGCCTCCATGCAAAGCGTGTGGAGGACAAAGAAGTTTGCATCGGAGCGTGATGACATCATGGGAAAACACGGCAAAAGACCTGCAGCTAGTCGCTAGCATTTCAATATAATTGAAACAAAGTTTGAAAACCATGCATCTTTATCCCTTTCCTTCACAATCATGCTCTAATTTCGTTGGTCTGCCTCATATCATGAAGAGGCTCCATGAATCTTTTTATCAGACACTTTAGGCACGAGGAACAAATGTTGTCACCTTCGACCTTCTGGAGCACAGATAGACTGATGGATTCCTGAAAGCAGGAAGTCCCAAATATTTGCAAGACAAAGAGGAAGAAGCAGCTCTTCCGATTTTCATCTCAGCGAAGCCTTCGGAGTGAGTCAAAGAGATTCACTCCAGGGTGTCACGTTAGTTCGCTGAAGTTTAGCAACAGTGCTGCAGATTCAGAGACTTGCGGACTGACCAGGGGCCCTCCGGAGTGCGTCCAGTTGAACTCGATGCCCACGTTGAGCTCCGTGCGGGCGGTGCAGCTCAGCACCAGCCTCTCCCCCACAGACAGCCTCTGGTAAACGGGGGTCAGGGTGAGGTCATAAATCTTGTATCCTGCGGAAAAGGGAGGGACAGTCGTGGTCATGCTATTGTTCTGCTGGGACTACACACGCTCAGGACAGTCCAAGTCCAGCCAACACAATGTCCCATACCACTCGCATGTAATCACACTAATTCTGTCCCTGACAAGATCTCAGACGGTCAGTTTCTGAAATAATATTTGTCTCTGTTCTTTTTTTTGTCTTACCAACAACAGCCACAATATAGAGAGGGGACTTGAACGTCTCGTTTCCAATGCGGGTCTGGCAGGACACAACTCCAGCGTAGCTTATAAGGTGGGTGGGTAGAATGAAGCCCCTCTTGGGATCCCAAACAGAGTCTCCATCAGGTTGGATCTCCTTGATTGGATAGTTCTGGCAAACAGAGAAGGTTAATTCTTTTTTTTACCAAACAGGTAAATAAATGGAACTTCTTCGTCATGGTAGCTTTGTGAATACAATATGGGAAAATTTTCCGACACTTTGCAAAAGCCCGAAACCTTCATATTTCATCACATTTAACCATGAATCCCAATGTATTTCACTGGTATTTCATATGATAGAGCCACACATAAAAGTACTTCCTTTTTAAACCCTGGCCTAATCTCAGACGGACCTAGCCTTACCAAACTCTCCACACGTTTATTCCTGATCTGTTAGGTGTGATAACAAACCCCTGAGGCATTTAAAGAACAGCTGCGTTTATACTGACCATAAATTACGTACGTGGACTCTATTTACTTGTTGCTTTAACTATTATGTTTATTCTTTCCTTCTATTGGGAATTTTTAGCACTCAGTTTTATTTGTATGAGAGTAAAGAGGGCTGAAAACCAGTTCGTGACACATTTCAGAACCTCATTTGTGAAGAACTTTGAAAACCACGTACCTCTTTACGCTCAATTTCACAGTTATCCACCATTTTGAGTTGTTTTCTCTCATAAAATCCCAATGAAACACACCGAAGCTTATGGTTGTATGGTTGTAACGAGACAAAATGTGGAGACGTTCAGGTGGTCGAACACTTTGGCGAAGCACTGTGCAGCATTACCCATCAACAAGCATCGGGAACCCTATTTATAATAGTGCTGGTCTTACTCTGGAAATCTATTTCTCACTTTGTTAGCTTTCCCCACATTCGACAAAATATTTTGTCACAGTACCAACGGTCCAAATGGCTACTGCACCAATTTTACAAACAAAGGCTCTCATTTTTTCCAATGCTGATTGAGACTGAGGACATGGAATTCGTTAAACACAGATGATCATCAGGTGCTGTGTGAAAACACTGCTTTTGATCACACTACTATAGATTAGATCATTTTGGAGGTTAAACCGAGTTAGCATGTTCTCCCTGTGCATGTGTGGGTTCCCTCCGGGTACTCCAGCTTCCTCCCACAGTCCAAAAACATGACTGTTAGGTTAATTGTCTTCTCTAAATTGTCCTTAGGTGTGAGTGTGTGCGTGAATGGTTGTTTGTCCTTTTTGTCTCTGTGTTGCCCTGCGACAGACTGGCGACCTGTCCAGGGTGAACCCCGCCTCTCGCCCAGTGAACGCTGGAGATAGGCACCAGCAACCCCCGTGACCCCATGAGGGATTAAGCGGGTCAGAAAATGGATGGATGGATGGATGGATGGATGGATGGATGGATGGATGGATGGATGGATGGATGGAGGTTAAACCTTAAAGCAGCACTGTAAGAATGCATTTTAGAGTTGTTTTCAGATGAATATTTTTATTAATGCTTCTATGGAAACCACTGAATACGCCTTCATCTTCTTAATTAATATGACAAAAACAGAAAACAGGCCACTGGAACTATAAATTGTTTTTATATTCTAAAGAAAGTTGTTCATTTTACATCATGTAGCACAGAAAAGGTATTTTCTCCTAGGAGATGTCTATTGCTTTGGCTTTACTGTTACACCAAAATGTTTTAGATCATCAAACAAAGTGTAATAGCAGGCTTATATAGAAAAACAAGGACAGGAAACAGTTTTAAAATGACAATTACATTTTTTTTATGTAAACGAAAAGCTAACCAAATTAACCTGGTTCTCTGTGAAAAAGCAAATAGTTACTCCATAAGTCAGGAATTTGCTGTGACAACATTTTTTTTTTTTTTTTTGGAAAGCTGAGTTCAGTTTGACTAAACACAGCTGAACTCATTATTGTAGTAATCCAACCTGATTACTACAATAATGATATCAGATCATCCGTTGTATAGAACCTGTCTGACATCTTTAAGAAGGCTCAATGATAAATACTGAGTGGGCCGACAAGACAAAAGTGGGAAGGCGGTAGTGTGGTAATCTGGGGCTGGTTTGCTTCTATAGAACCTGAACAACTTGCTGTAGTTGATACAACCATAAAGTCTGCAGTCTAACGGAAAACCCTGAAGCAGTATGTTCAAACATCAGCTTGTTACCTTAAGCTAAAATGCACTCGGGTTCTGCAGCAGAACAGCTGAGATGTTTTGCCACAACCTAAAAGAGTCTGATCCTGCTCAACACCACGCTAATGTGTCTGAATGGAAACTATTCTGCAAAGGGGGGCAAAGTTCCTCCACACTGATGTGTGCCAGTTCAGGCCACTTGTAGCAGTTGCTGTAATTGTAATTGCCTTTTCCCATAAGGCGAGGTTGGTGTGGATAACTTTTTCCAAAAAGAAGTAAAGTCCGAATTTCGTCTGATGATCAAATTTGTTTGATTGTGTAAACTATTTAATTGTGGCAATCAAGGAAAAAACTGTATGGCAGAATACTTTTTCACAATGTTTTACAACCTACAAATTAGGCTGCATGATGTAAATGTTTCCGAATTTTAGTGGGACAGAGAAAAAAAAACTTACAGTGTTGAGAGTAACGTTGAGATTCTCCACCGAGCCTCGGCAGGGTATCACCACCCACTCTCCTTCACGGATAAACACTACCTCATACTCCTTTTCAGAGGGCACAAATGGCACCTTGGAATCTGAAATGGCATAAAGTGAACAATGTTTTCAGCATAAATTAAGAGCAAGTCAAATGGGAAATGGGATTTCTCTAAAAAAGGGCGCCAAAGACAATCTCACAACTGTGTTATCTTAGCCTTTCCTTCATGAAACTGTAGTAGGATTGTGTATCAACTTTACAATAAAACCAGTCCCAGAAATACGTGACACCAAGAGACATACCATGGACAAAGACATAAACTCCTGCTGCGGTCTTGCCGTCTTCAACCTTCAGGTCTTTATAATAACACTGATACTGTCCCGTTTCGTTCACGGTTGCATTTGTGATGGTCAGGGTCGTGCAGAAAAGTCCCGATCCACTGCAGTCACTGGTGGTGAGGCGAGAGCTGGTGGGAGGGGTGGACCACAGCAGGAGCTGCCGACCTCTGGCAGAACAACACACACGAGACGTTACTGGATACTCTGAAATACTAGCGAGGTGATGGATGAAACAAGGAGAAGTTACACACACCTGCATGTCAGATCCAGGTTGTCAGATTTGTTCATCCGATGGGTCCCGTCGATGTTAAGCGTCGGTGGATCAGGAATGAACCGCAGCGGGGAGGCTGGAAGAAGAAACATGGGAGCTAATGAAAGCAAAGACTGCTTCAGAACACAATCGGCCTTCGTGAAATCCGTCTGTGAAACTCGACGAACAT